>NW_015654935.1:187462-193547 GCF_001515625.1 Sinocyclocheilus rhinocerous
GCTGCTTCAGCACTAACTGCGGTTACTGAAACCACGCGTTCTTTCTTTGCGTGAACATTTGGGTGGCATTATGCAAATATTTCCATATAGTGTGGTAGATATGTGGGGGCGTGTTAGAATGAGCCGTTTTAGGGGGGCGTGGCAGAGTCTTAACTTTGATAAAGAATATCTCTTTGGTTTTGAGACTTTAGTCTTTGCAACTTCAGGGATCTTATCTATGCACAATCAGCTTGTAACACTCCAAAGAGAAAGGAAAACTTGAAATCGCATCATATGACCCCTTTAAGCTTACTATGCGTTTGGAAAACTAGTCCTGGCTCTTTCACTGGTCTTGTCCCAGTGTGGCCACTAGAGGGCGCAACGTCACCATCCACACAAAACCACACTCACGAGAACCATTCAAATTTGCAGGTTAAACTTTAGCTAGATACAGTGCAAGCTTCTCCACGACGCCACAGATTATCACGAAACTTACAGTGATTTTAAAAATCTAATACTTAATATACTGTAAAGTAAAACATACAGTGATTAGGCTATAAAAAAACAAATACTAACTATACTGTAAATTAAAACTTACAGAGATTATACTCTGTGCTGACAATGTTCATTTTCTGTTAAGTCTAAAGAGCAACAGAATGTCTTGATAATCATATTAATACAATGCATTAATTAGCATGCTGTCAAAATTATATCTTTCAAATCATACCTAAAACAGCAACCAAATATGGGGTAAATACTGTAGCTGAGAAAATATTAACTGATGCAAATGCAAATATTGAGATTTATTTATTTGGTAGATGCATTGCATTACATCACACAGCCTCGTCATACATGATGCTGCATTTCTTTACAGTAGCGATTTGACCGTGAGAGACATCTAGACACTTAAAAATGATTCGTTTTTTTATAATATTATTTTTCTAAGCTTTTCCACATACTGAATTCTTGCCTGTTCCTGATTGCCATACTTATAGCAGCTCATTGTGGGGGTATGTTTGATAGAGGCAGGAGGGTTTGTTGGCTTTGTTGCCATAGATACAGAGAGTTGCTAGGCAGCAGACAGGATGCTATGGAAGCCAAGTGCAGCAGATCAGCGGGTCACTGCAGAGAGGAAAATTTTCACCCACACACCTTTCATCTGGATTAATACATTCAGAAATAAAGGAAAAGAGAGAATAAGGCAGATAGAGAGCGAAGCATGGAGAGAAAGAAGCAAGTGTGCATCTGCACGTGCATCTGTGTGTCGAAGAAAGAGTGAGAGAGGGGGAAAAAAAGAGAAGGAAATGAGAAGAGAATCCATCTGTAAAGTGTCATTTCCAGCTCTTCTCAGCTCTGAAAGCAGCTGTTTTGAAACACGTGTTTGAGCACGCAGGTACCGCAGCCTCATGATGACTATTAAACAATGAAACATCACCTGTGCTGAATATTAAACTAATTTAAAGTTTAACACCTTTTATAAAGTACACACTGATCCAGAATCACAATGCATAGCATAACGTTTTGTTATGCACACCAAAGATGAATAAGATGTAATATGACATCTTTTTCCTCGCTCATAACTGCTCCAAGATCAGAGGGCTTGTCTGAATCATCTCTGTCATTGCAGCTCCACTTTCATGATTGTTTTTGCCTGCAGTGAAGGTTTCGTGGCTGAATGGCATTCTGTTGAGTGCGCAGGCTGAGTGTAGGAAGCGAGTGATCTGAGAGAGGGCAACAGGGTGTCCATCTGTTTGTATAAATGCTCTTCCACAAAACCCCAGTGCATAAGCTCCTTACATAAGGAATAAAACAGAGTAATCTCTCTCCTCCACAGGTAGGCCTATATGCAATGGGCTACATTCCTGTTGCGTCTTTTAAGTAAATCCGTTTTTTTCTTTATAATTTAGTTAAAAGCAACACATTGTTTTTCATTTATTGATGACGTTTGCAACTCATCCGAGTGACTTATTAAATATGAAATAGCTGCTTTTGACTAAATTCAAAAACTAAACTAAACTAAAATGAAAGTAAACTTCAATAAAGACAATTTACACATTGCTCGATGATTTATGTGATAATCTCCTCAAGAGTATTTTGGTTGTATGTATTGCATCTCAAATAAAACGCAGACTTAAGGAGTTTTGTTTTCGAGTTCTGTGACTTTAAGTGGTCCTCCATCGCAGTGACGCACGCAGCTCTGATCCGAGTATATGTTGCAAGTGCATTCTCATTATTCAATCCTTTGAATAAGACTTCGGCCTTGTTTTTTTGTTCTCGTGTTATTTCAAAACCCGTGGCGCGGATTTCCAGATTGATCAATTAAACTGTTTCCGTTTCAGCTGCCTTCAAACTTACTGCACTCTGACATTTTCATTTTTCTCTGTCTGCATCACCACCATTCCCTCTGTAAACACTATATTCCTCCACGAAAAGTAGGGCTTTCCATGCTTTTATTGGCTTGAGCAAAAATGTCTCTCTCCTGGAACCACTAAATCAGCCAGGTCAAATACTGTATTTAATATTTTGACCAAAATAGGCTGTTCTTTATACTTAATATTTCCTCGTGGTTAAGCGACTTACGAATAAAAGACATGAATGCAATTCTACTTATGATTGATTGACGTATTATGTGCTTTGAAAAAATGTACTTGCTGACGTATCCTACTGAACCGTGCACATCTGATATGATAAATAATAAAAACGTTTTTATTATAGCGCACCAGTACAATACAACACCATGCTTGAAGGTTATTTTCAGGACATTTATATATTAAAAGTATTTCAAATATATAATGCAATTACGTGTAATTATTACATTCCAGTTCTCACATGTAAACACAGAGAGGAATTTTAGAGGATCTTTTCATTAAAGATGGGGAGGCGGATGAATACATAAACCGCTTCAGCGTGATCTCTTCCTATTGCACATTAGCCCCGCCCACAATTCTGCTTCCACGACCATACTTTAACTCGATTGGACGAAACACGCAAAACTCATCTCTGATTGGCCACATTATCTGTCAATCATAATGCATTGCCAGTCATGGTGGATAGGACACTTTGTACATGGAGGTTTTTGATTGTACTGGCTAAATAATAACCCTGAACAGGAGTTAAGGATTTCACATATTATTATTGATATCTTCTCGGTGTTTTTTATATTCTTGCCTGGTTTGATCTATATTACACTTCTTTCACGTATCGGGCCGTAAGAAACCTGGTGTTTATCGCACAGATGTGGATCTTGTAGCTGCTCCGGGTAAGTCGTTCGTCCAGTCTAGCTGAAGCTCTTACAGTGCCGAATTATTGCCGTCACCTCTCTGAATTTATTTGTAAAAATATCAAAATTAAGGCTCGTTCGCGTCAATGGGCAAACATACACTGGTTATTTGTTGTATGCGTCTTTTTATTGCATCAAAGGAGGAAGAGTCGCGACTGAAATCGAAGCTAGTGAGATAAGGAGGTTCAGACTAGACTTTTAATAACCAATTGGTGACAAGGGCATAAGATATAACCCATGGCAATTACGGTACTTTTTAAACAATTATATACCTTAAAGTTAGTGTATTATTATAAATCGTGACTTACTGGGCCGAACGCTGTTCATTGTTGTGGTGCTTCTGACGAGCTGTCAGATTTAGTCGCTGTCTTTGAAATGTCAACATGATTTTGATGCAGTCACACACATTTCGGCTCACTGCGTAGTGCGCTACAGGATAGCATGTGTTATGAGGTATAACATGTTATGTGTTAATTACTGATTCTGTGTATTTTGAGGGGTGTTTGTGTGGAGTAGTCTAAATTTTATAGCACTCAAGCCACTTACAAATCAAGTTTGGTTGATCCTGCTGACGGACTCTAAACAAAAGTTTGGTTTAACCTACGCAGTACTGCGACACCACCCGCTCTCTTTCTGTTATACAATAACAACGTGTGTTTTTGGTGTATTCGTACTCTTAAAAAGTTTATTTGTGAACATTTGCTGGCTCTAAAGTAAACTTGTGATGCCAAGGACGATGATGATCCCCCTTGCAAAGAAACCCTCTTCCTGAGATATAAATAAAAATAATATTTATGATATTATGAATACAAGTAACTGTTAAATTAAATAATTTGTCAAACAAAATAATTGCCTTTTATTGTAATAATAATTTTAGCAGTGTGCTAAAGCCAAAATAAATTGTTCAGTATTATTATAAAAATATTTCCTGTGCTTTGTTTTATTTTTTTCTATAAAATTAAAATTGTGTCATTAATAGGAATCAATAATGAAATATTCATTATTGACCTTATGATATAATGTCATATAATGGCAATTTTGGTACATATAACAACAATAATAATAATTTATTGCATTTTTTGGGTCATTGAAACGTTCCCATCTGGCCTCCTGGAGGTCCCCGGAGCCCAGTTTGGAAACCCCTGTCCTAAGGCATTCAGAGAAGAAATGTCATTTTAACAAGTTGTAAAAGTGTAACTTCAGTCTCTCATAAATATGTTAGTTTGAAGTTTCCACAGGCCGAATTGTAAGTGTGAAGCGTGTCTGTCCTAGATGCTTTGCTGTGTAGTGTGTGTGTGTACAAAGCTTTTGATTGGTGGCTTCAGAATTCCAGCTCTCATTATAGGCTGAATCTCATAATGAGCTGAATGTCTAGGTCATGCAGACAGGTACTGTGCTGTCGTGATTCCCAGCAGGGTGTCAGCTCAACCTCCAGAGACTCAATGCTGTTATGTCCTCCCACCCGGGGTACCAATAACAGTCAGAGAGAAAAGATTATTTCACGCGTTACAAACCTACCACTGCTGTTTTGAAATGCTTCAAAAAAGTTTTCAGAAAAATAACAAGCATCCAGCGAACAATCACGGTCGTTTTGTGAAAAGGCGCTGTTTGCTAATGAGAAGTTTGTTGCATGGAAATGATTAAGCGGATGCAGTTCAGAAAACGTTTTTGTTGTGATGGAACATGAAACCCATTTAAGCAGGTCAGGATGATGCAAAACATGACAGAACAAAAGTAGTGTTGTGTCTTCATCCTGATCATCTATAGTGATGTTTTCATCACCATGAAGTCAAAATAATGACTGTTCATCCTGGGTTTCTTATCTGGTTTTCCACATAAACAAATTTATGACCATGCTACCACTGTTTTTATTAGATGTCTATCTGGCTGTCTTGTATTTGATGTGTGTATTTTATTACATGTGCTCTCGCATGTGTCAAAGGTCCTCTGCTGCTTGTAAAGCAGGTCTTCACTTTGTTCTCATTGTGAAATTTGTGAAATATCCTCTGGTCACATGTTTAATCCATTTTTCGATGTCATTTCCACAATGTCTCTGGCCTTTAGTGTCTCCCTGAAAGTGTTTGACAAAAATGCTTGCTGTGGACTTTACCCAGACATCCAGCTGTGGTCCACAGTTTTTTATTTTTTTTGTCAAATACTGGTGAGTTTAAAGGAATAGCTCACATAAAATGTCTGTCATTTACTCCCCCTCATGTTGTTCCAAACCTTTATGACTTTCTTTCTTTTGTGGAATACAAATGAAGATACAAAAACAACACTGGACCCCATTGACTTTAACTGTATAGAGAAAAAAAAACACAACACTGGCACATCAAATGTATCGTCTTTGGTGTTATGAACATCATACAAGTTTGGAACGACATGAAAGAGTGTAAATGGTGACAGTTATTACAAAAACACTTTCTGCACTCAATAATCATTTTGTCCTTGATCAGTGGCATCTGAAATTGGCCAACATCTGATTGGAAACGAATCTACTTTAAGGTCATAGCACTGCTGATTAAATTATGTTTTATGGGGAGGAGCCTTCCCTGCCCTTTCCAATTCAAAATGGCCTCAGTGTCCTTATTGGCTGTGCGGTTGGTGGAGTAGGGCACGCTGAAGGGCAGAAGCTCCTCCGAGAGAGCACAGCCCTCCTTCCCCGTGTTAATCTCTCCTCCAGCAAGCTCTTAATTGAGCCGTCATCAGCTGATCTAGGGGTTAAACATCAATTAAGGTAATGAGCAGTGTGAAAAGAGACCACTGAAGATGAGGGCAACCCTTTTCTGCTGGAGATGAGATGAGATTGGCAGGGCTTTAGGGGTT
>NW_015654935.1:195920-200577 GCF_001515625.1 Sinocyclocheilus rhinocerous
CGTCTGGTCACATGTTTAATCCATTTTTCGATGTCATTTCCACAATGTCTCTGGCCTTTAGTGTCTCCCTGAAAGTGTTTGACAAAAATGCTTGCTGTGGACTTTACCCAGACATCCAGCTGTGGTCCACAGTTTTTTATTTTTTTTGTCAAATACTGGTGAGTTTAAAGGAATAGCTCACATAAAATGTCTGTCATTTACTCCCCCTCATGTTGTTCCAAACCTTTATGACTTTCTTTCTTTTGTGGAATACAAATGAAGATACAAAAACAACACTGGACCCCATTGACTTTAACTGTATAGAGAAAAAAAAACACAACACTGGCACATCAAATGTATCGTCTTTGGTGTTATGAACATCATACAAGTTTGGAACGACATGAAAGAGTGTAAATGGTGACAGTTATTACAAAAACACTTTCTGCACTCAATAATCATTTTGTCCTTGATCAGTGGCATCTGAAATTGGCCAACATCTGATTGGAAACGAATCTACTTTAAGGTCATAGCACTGCTGATTAAATTATGTTTTATGGGGAGGAGCCTTCCCTGCCCTTTCCAATTCAAAATGGCCTCAGTGTCCTTACTGGCTGTGCGGTTGGTGGAGCAGGGCATGCTGAAGGGCTGAAGCTCCTCCGAGAGAGCACAGCCCTCCTTCCCTGTGTTAATCTCTCCTCCAGCAAGCTCTTAATTGAGCCGTCATCAGCTGATCTAGGGGTTAAACATCAATTAAGGTAATGAGCAGTGTGAAAAGAGACCACTGAAGATGAGGGCAACCTTTTTCCGCTGGAGATGAGACGAGACTGGCAGGGGTTTAGGGGTTTTGACAAGCAATCAGAGTTGCATGTTTTTAAAATGAGCTTTTGAAACGTTAGCTCTAGCAGGCATGTTTAGGTTTTTCAAATTGTGCTTTGGTATCTCAGACTTGAGAGGAAGCTGATGTGTGTACCATTTTTTTTTATCAATAGATGTTTAAATGTAAAATGTTTTATTACTCTCTGGTTAACAAGTCAGTTGTGTGAATGTGTGTGTGTGTGTGTGTGTGTGTGTGTGTACAAACTACACACACGCACACTACACACTATATATATTGCACATATTAAATATTAGTTTTTTTATATACATCTAATTTCATTATATGTACATTTTTTTGTACATTTTTTCTATTTTGTATTTTTGCCTAAATGTATGTGTACCATGTAAATAAATATATGTGAAAATAAATAAATCAGTCAATAAATAAATAATGTGCTTTTATATATATTTATATATTTAAGTTAATCTATACATATATATGCATGTATATGAAAAATAATAGGTACCAAGCCGATATTACATTTAAAAAAAATCAAATCTCAAAATTAATATCCAGTTTTCATACTTAACATTACATTATACTATTTTGATGCCTAAATTCATGTGTAGCATTTAAAATTATTGATTTAAATTTTAATTTATTGTTTGATTTTAATTTATAATTTATTTGTTATCGGCCATGACATGAAAATAATTATCTGCTAGAATTTTGATATCAGTGCATCACTGAATAAAAATTTCATGACGTTTCGTGACAACTCTTCAAATATTTTTATTTAATGTAATAACTTTTATTTAATGCAATAATGATTATTAATGACAGTTATTAAGTTTATTCTTTTAGTCTTTTAGATAAGAGATCATGTGTCCTTCAGACGGCATGCATTTGCAAGACTGACTTGGAAGGTAGAAGGTTTCTGGACTAGATTTTGCTGTCCAAACAAGGTCTAGAGAACAGCGTGGTTACCTCAATGCTGAAGTACTGGTGTCATCTTACTGAGGAGAGAGCAGCTGTATCCCTTATAAAGACCACCACACATGCATTCACACAAACATATGGGTTAAAAAGACAGACCACCATTCATGCTCTAACTGCTTGAAGAGCCCCCAAGTTTAACCTTTAGTGTCTCTTTAATGTTTATGTGCATATCAAGCAATTTCTACATCATATTTTCTGTTTCCGTTTCACCGCATCAGAGGTAATTGTAGCACAAATGCTTTCACAGTATTCTTAACCACACCGTAGAACCATTTTTCATTTTTTTGTAGTAAGACATAAGCATGAATAATTGGTCCTCATGTGAACATCTTTTAATCATTTTATCATGCAAAACACTGAATGCATTATTAGGTAAATGATGAAATTGCTGCCTTTATGCTGGTTAACACGCGAATGCTTGATTAATGAACGCAGGCAGCTCAGACATCTGTCATGCTTGGACATTTTCACGTAGTCCCCACGAAACTGATTTCCATATCGTGAATCAAGCATATTCAGTTGAGCTCAAACTATGTCATCATCAGTAGTACTGAATTCCTTAAAATCCCCCCCGAGCTAAAATGATGTGTGGTGACCTCATTCCAGGCGTGCGGTTAAAAGGAAAACAAATGAGAACCTGAAACATCAAATTCTGTTTATTTTTAGTTTGGGAGTAATCTATGCAAAGCATTAGAAGTTTGCTTCTAAATATGGTGAATGGCTTCTCCTTTCTGTGTGCATATGTGTGAATATTTTGTATGATGGTGGTGTTTAGTCGTCAATTTATCCAGATTATGTTTTTTTTCCTCTGTATTTCCTGCTGAATGTAAGTGTTAGTGGATGAAAAACCCACTTGCATAAAACCAACAGCCATGACCTAAATGCTGTTTTGATATTCACATACATTATATTTAGCCTATCTCATGAAGATCCAGTAACAGTTTTTTTCTTTTGTTTACTGAATATATTGCTGTCCTTAAAGGGATAGTTCACCTGAAAATTTTAATTCTGTCATTATTTGCTCACCCTCATGTTGTTCCAAACCTGTATGACTTTCTTTCTTCTGTAGAACACAAAAGGAGATATTTTGTAAAATGTCTGTTTTTTGTTTTTTTTAGTTTTTTTGGCCATACATTCAAAGTCAATAAAGTCCAATGTTCTTGACTTTCATTACATGGACAAAAAACTCTGAGAAAAGAATATGTTTTTCTAGGGGTGCAACGGATCTTAGATGATCCGTGATCCGTACGGACTAGGCCCCACGGTTCGGCACGCATGTGATTCGCGGATTAACTGTTAAGTTTAATCATCATAGAGTGAAAGTTTATCATTTGCACATGTTTTGTCTTGCCAGTTTACACATTCAAGCAGTTTTAACTCGCGCGCTTTTTTCTGTGCGCTCAGCCGCTGCCACGCGCAACCGAAGCACGCAGAGAGAGAGAGGCGCGATTCAGACACCGTGTGATTCCTCTTTCACATACACACAAAGTTATGTTAAAATACCCGCTTTGGCAAGTATTCCAGTAAACACAGTCGGTTATGTCTTAAGTGAACGTAAACAGGTGATGTGTGTCAGTATTAGGTCCGTGCATTTTGGTCTTAAAGAGACAGCAGCCAATAAATACCGGTTCTGTCTGCTAATCAAATAACACCACAGGTCTAACAAAGATGAATCTGTATTTGCAGTGAGCACTATTGTGTTAAACTTAATTATTACATTTCTGCACCTAAATTCTGATATTTGTAACTGTGATTTGCTGTTTTCATCTATGCTTGTAATTTGTGTAATTGTTCTTGTTTTATTACTAACTTTATTAGTTAAGCTAGTAGTTTTTGCTGTGGTATAGAAGTACTTAAAGGTTGTTGTTTTTTTCTGGCTGATCCGAAAAATGATCTGATCCGTGACTCAAAATCCGTATATGATCCGAACCGTGAATTTTGTGATCTTGCACCACTATGTTTTTCCAAATAGCTTCTTCTTTACCCATCAGCTCTCTGTCACTTTCTGACTCTGTGTGCTTTTTCCTTCCGGAACAAAGCAGATAACTCACTGTCATCTTGTCAGGTCTCGTCTAGTGTAACCTATGCATACCCAACACAGATATTTCCCTTGGGAACACACACAAAGTCATTTACTGCAACCTTGTACCTGATTCTGCAGCATGTTGTAGGCGAAGATAGAATAAGATCCTAATGATTTCAATCCCATGTTCTTATAAAGACAGAGATAACAGGAACTCTTCCTCTGTTCTTCCTGTCAGTAACTGGCTTACTAATGATATATGACCTACCTAACACAGAGATTGAGTTAAAAATGCTTAACAGGAAAGGTTCGACCAAAAGTGAAAATTCTGTCATCATTTACTAGGGCTGTCACGATTATGAAATTTGGCTGACGATTAATTGTCTAAAAATAGTCACGGTTATTGCGATTAACTGTCTGTTTTAGGGCTTTGGCGATTATCACGATTAATTGTCATTAAATAATTAATTTTATGGCTTTCATTATATAATTGTGATTAATTTAAGGGTTCAGTAAATAATTATGATGTTATCTTTTAATCTTTTTGAGTTATTATTTTGCAGTGTAAGATTACATAGAGTATTCCAAATTCTAAGAATCGGCCAATACCGATCCAGCACCAGTGCTATTTTTTTCCTACACCACTACAGAATATCAATACTGTGTTTATGGAACTAATGGTCACTCTTTTAAACCCTTTGTTAAATGCAATCCACTAAATACTCACTTCCTCATTACAGAGAAAAACTACATTTGAATAAAAATATATAAGCTATGAAATTAAACTAGCTAACTGTATAATTTAGCAGCAAAAACAATATCTTGAAAAAAAATCTTTG
>NW_015654935.1:201274-300085 GCF_001515625.1 Sinocyclocheilus rhinocerous
AATATTGCGACCAAATCATGTGCTCGTGCGACCAGCTGGGAAAGTTAGTTGCAAAAGAGCGACCAGTGGGAAGAATGAGTCTGGAGCCCTGTATAGGCTATACAGTGCATGAAAAGCAAACTGGTGGTCTTCTGTTTCTTTTGGTGTATGACTCCTCCTTGTGTCGTATAAAAAGCACAATAATCGCGGTTGTCTGAAACAACCGCGGTTAGATCAAATAATCGCGATTAGACGGTTATTTAATTATCGCGACAGGCCTATCATTTACTCCTCCTCATGTCATTCAAAACCTGTATGACTTTCTTTCTTCTATGGAACACAAAATAAGTTATTTTGAAGAATGTTGGTAACCAAACAGTTTTGGTTGACTTCCAATGTATGGACAAAAAACGCTGAGATTTTTTTCTCAAATTATCTTCCTTTGTGTTATTATGAAGAAAGAACCATACAGGTTTGGAACGAAATGAGGGGGAGTAAACAATGACATAATTTTCTTCTTTTTTTTTTTTTGGGTGGAGTATCCCGTTAACTCACACTCATGATGCATTCAGTAAAAATGTAAATCCAGACAAATTGTTGCAATTTTTGTACAGTTCTAACAAATCTAATTAATGACACAGTCTGAAGCAGCGTTATTGGAAACCAAAGAATTTAGTGTTGTCACGGTACCAAAATTTCAGTATTCGGTACCAATACCAGTGAAAATCCACGGTTCTCTGTACCAATTTCGGTACCAAAGCAAAACACAAAAACATGCTAATTAAAGAATTTGACTATACTTTCATTTAATCCAAACTGTGTACATATTTAATTTTAAAGGGCTTTTAAAACCTTCTAGAGTTATTCAGCCAAGAATAACAGCTAAGTTAGCTAAAAAAAAGAGCCCAGAACTGCTTTTCTGACTGATATGACACAAACAATGTTAACCATTTGTACATTCTCTAACACGCATATTTTAGATTCACAATTCATTTAAAAGCCTCTGGTGTGTAAAATTAGTGAATATCATCATGTCCTCCTGCAACCCTAATAAAAGATATAGGAGCATTAAATAGTTAATAAAGAAACTTCATTCTAATGCTCATTATATTAGCGTTAGCCGCGCTTATGCTAACAATGAACTACTCTAATAACAGCAATGTTCATTTCAATCCGACATTCAAATTAAAATATTGAATAATATTCATAACAGAAGCGGTGTTTCCCACAGACTTGCACTCTATTTGTGGCTGCATATATAGCCTATGCAAATTCATTCTCTGGCAGCAGGAGGCGCTTGTAGAGCGGGAGAGATAGAGGTTTCCCCAGTAACGGCTGTAATCAAATAAGCGCTGCACTCACAAACGCTGCTCAGGCATTACAGGCAAGATGAAATGAAAATGACATCCATAATTTTCTAAAGACAGTCGGTTTCCTTCAGAAATACAGTGATATAAAAACACCCGCACCAGGTTTCGACTTTGACACGTGCAGTGCTCATGTTTATTCAATGAAGTCAAAGCCTTTTGGAAAATCTATTTGTGGCGGTCAGTTTTGATATTGTGGCGGGCCGCCACAAATGTATGTATGGGAAATGTCTGGGAAACACTGAGAAGATCTAAATATAAAAAATTAAAATGAAACTTACCTGCTTGAACTCTTTCATTTGATCCGGGTGTCTGGCTTTAAAGTGTTTTGTTAGTTTGGTGTGTTTCCCACTTTTGATGTCGCCACGTCTCAGTGCTTTTATGAAGAGAGCGCATCTGCGCACCTTTCTGATAGAGCATCAAGTACAAGGGTTGACAGGGTACTCGGTACTACTGGTACTTAAAAAAACCTGGTACCGTAATGTGTTCATTTTTTTAGTACCGACTTGGTACCGAAGTACCGGGTCTTTTGACAACACTAAAAGAATTATCATCTTGATCATTTAAACATATGAGTTCAGTCATCACCGAAGGATATTGGACCTTTTTTTATATTATTCATATTCATAGGTCTTTTGCATCAGCATTAATGGCCTGTATTGTGCAGTACTTGGTAAACACTGACTTTAACCTGCAGCAAATGAATGGAATGCAAAATGCTTTTAAAAATCAGCACACAAAGACGGCACAATCGCACAACCTAGTGTTGCATGTGTTGGATAATGGACGGGCTAATGGGGTTACAGTGGCGTGAGCGCAAGGGTTGGTCATCACCGCACAGCTAAAACAGCAAGCATTGAAGCCAAGTGCTGAAACCGTACTCTCCTTCATCTCTCAGTTCGCTCCTGTTTCTCATTTCTCTCATTCTCCCTTATTGTAGTTTGGGGCAAAGCACTGCAGGTACGTAGGTCCTATTATATTCATTAGTATTCCTATTACTCTGGCTGGGGCTCTATGGTGGTCCCTGGAACTGTCTGGAGGAAAGTTGAGAAATTTGGTGATTGGCTGATTGAGGTGGGACTGAATTGTCCTTAGACCAACTTAGGGTCTCACATGCAAACTGTGAGCTACATTTTAGATTTTTCTTCTGCTTATAGTTTTTGCAACCATTTTTGGTCTAGAAAAAAAATGGTACTCTGGCACTCTTGGCACTCTTTTGAGGACAGCACCACCCAAGGGTCACCCATGACAGCCATGTTACTTGTTGGCTATTTTGAATTTTAATGAAAATGTTTTTGCTGCTACACAAAATTGGTCAAAATTGGATGATTGAGTATATATTTTATGTTCGGAATTGTTTGCTTGTATGATGCTAACAAATTTGACATGAACTCAATAAACTAACAGTCTTTTTGGCAATGCTGTTGGCAACTGAAATGAAACTTTGTCACTAATGCTAGGAGCATTTACATGCACTTTAAAAGTTTGATTTTAGACAGACTAATGGAAAAGTGTTCCATACCACCCTCAGTTCTTAAAACTACCATAGTATCTTACGTCATCAACAAATGGCAAAAGGAATGGGATCAGTGTACGAACAACAAATTGTGTGAAATTAACCCTACTGTGGGTAAAAGTTTTCAATAATTGCTGGAATCAGATAACTTATATACAGTGGCGAAATGGAATATTCCAGAATCACACGCAAGTTCTTAATATCAAATGAAGATCTACCAATATGCTTTTCATGCCAGAGTCTGATATCTCATAAACCCAATTTATTAAATTGTATTAAAGTTGTCTTTATGAATATTATAATGAAAACTTTAAAAACCTTTGTAATAAAAATAGCAAAGGAAGCTGGAGAGGCAATAAAACACCAACTAACAGACAGTATAAAGCAATAATTTGTTTTGAAATGCTTGTAAAATATTTTGTAAAAGTGTACGGTTAATGTTTTGAGTTTGGCTGAAATTGTACCAGCTGTTTTTTCTGAAGTTGTACTACTGGACCTAGACCAGACCAACTTCGTCCAGCAATGTTAATTGGACAACAATCATAGTCCGCATTTTATTGCCGTCGTGCCCCAAGGACAACAAAGAAGTTTGTTTACAGTGCCAACCAATGGTCAAAACCTAAAATATTTATTCATGCTTGTAACTTTGTAATTTAGTTTACATTTGAGTACAGTTTAATATAGATGGTGTGCCTATGGTGCTTGGCCTCAGTAATTGCTGCTTGCAGCTGTATTTCTCGTTATTCTGCTATTTTACTTGCTGCTGTCTCTTTCTCTCATGGGGCGCTACAGTTCTATGGTGGTACAGCTGTGGTTCTTGTCTAGGGCCATCTGCACACATTGTCTCCTTCGCTCTTGAGGCTTAGTATGGCCGATCTCCGCCATATTTTAATGGAAGATTGCTGGCTGGCCTCTTCTCATCACAGGAGATGCAGGCAGCAGTATGGAGGGCCGGGAAATATGCCAGAGCGGGAGGAGGGACAGGGAGAAAAAAATCCCCTCTTTCTACTTCCAATGTGACACACTTGGTGTGCATGTGTATGAGTGTTTGTGAGTGTTTGTGAGTGTTTACTCATATTATGATGCACGCTTCTCTCAGATAGCGCTCTGAAAGCAATTGTGCACTTGAAACAACAAGGCCCTGTTGGCCAATCAGATCCAGCCATGGGATATTTGTTTGTAGAGGTCTATAAAATATTACCTCATGTTAATGTTTTATTTTTGTGAGTTGGATTTAATTAATTAATGAAATATGTGTTTTTCTTAGCTGTCTCTCTCAGAGAGGGCTCTTTTTATCTTGCGCACACATGCTTACATGTGAATGTTTACACATCTTTTCCATGATCTGCCTTTAGCAAGGATTTTGTGAATCTTAACCACTACATGTTTTCTTCTGGGGATTACAGCCAATGTTTATATTATTCAAATGCTACATAAGCACTCCTACAGTCCATCTTGAGGGCAGCTGGCAGCACTTTTCTTTCTTCTTCTTCTTCTGCTTTGCAAGTCTTTATCAAGTGCTTTACCAGAATGTGTTACAGAGCTTTTAAAAAGCCTAGATTTCGTTGATGTATGTCTTGTGTTGTTTGTTTTCTTTTTATGTTTGAGTTTTTAAATATTTAAATATAGACGTTTTAGGACGTTTGACTTAAAGCTGTGTTCTGTTGGTTAGCATATATGCCTGACTAGGGCTGAAACGATTAGTCGACATTATCGACAGTTGGCAATAAAAAAATTGTCAACAAATATTTTAGTCGTCGAATAGTCGTTTGACCATATATGACCTAATGTAAGAGCCTGCAATAACGCGGTTTGACCAGTGTTGCGCTGTTGCGCAAGAATGTAATTCAGCCCACCCGGATTAAATCCAATAGAAGACGACACGGCGCTTCAGAGAGCAAACGCAGTCAAACCAGAAGCTGCTGCGTACTTTCCTCTCAAAAAGTGCTTTCGATGAGAAAGCAGCAGTTAAGAAAGCATCTGATTATAGCGATGTGGATATGTTTGCAAAAGCTCTGCAGTTCGGTACTCCAGTAAAGTCCAGTTACGTCATATTTATCCATATAGCGCTTTATACAATAGATCGCTTTAAATCAAGCAGCTTTAAGGTATTAAACATGAAAAAACAGTGTCAATGTTACTTTCAGTTAGAATTAAAACTTGATTTTCTGTTATAAAGCAGCTCTCCAGTGTGGAGCTAGATAATGATAAAATCTTTTTATTAGTGAATGCAAAAACCCCAAAACATATTATTACATTAAAATGATAATTTGGTTGGCAGAGATTAAAGCTTGATCTAGCTTAGGACTGTTTTGATTATCATAACCCTATAAGGTATTTTAAGAGAGATTATGTTGTGAATAAAATATTTTATCCAAAAATAAGGTGTCTTATCATTTACCTTTATTTTGTTCCATATCCATATGACTTAAAAAAGGAGATGCTAGGCAGAATGTTGTCATTCAGTTACTTTTTCATCTAGCTAAATGGTGAATGAGAATGTCTTTCGTCTGTCATCACCAGTGTTGGGTAAGTTACTCAAAAAAGCAATAGATTACAAATTACTGATTACTACAAAAAATTGTAATTTGATTACATTACTGATTACTGCATGTAAAAAGTAATCAGATTACTAATTACTTTACTTTCAAGTTACTTTGAAAACATATCAAACCTAAAAAAAACAATACACTTCAAAGTGAAAATTGTAGTTCTTTCAGTAATTTAATATTGACTGTAAAATATTACAAAGGTATGAAAACAGCAACTTGAGATTTAATCCATTTCTAAAACTTAACATTCTTAGTATAAACCTGCCTAACAATGAAAAATGTACCTTTAAATGTGCCTACACAGTGTTTTATATACAACATTGCTTGCTGAGTGTAGGGTATGTGTATGCTGACTTAACTGTGTTTAACTGTGTGAGCATTAAAGACAGAAAAAACCTTAATAAATTGAAAACGGTTCTTCTGATAACATTTGAAAACAGTATTGATAAACATACAGTGCATATTTGAATGCTAAAAATGAATCTTGCTTCTTTGTTTAAGGAGGTGATGTGGGCGTTTACAGGTTTGTGTGCCTCACGTGGATGATTAGCGTATGAATAGCGCACTGCGCGTGGGCGTGATGACATTACAGATAATGAGCTCAGACAGGAAAGACTGGACCTCGCGTTGATTTCATTCGGATTACTTCATCAGAGAACATTTGTTTTAGATACGACTTCATTTAAAAGTAGACACTTCAAGCTTTTCATAGATATGTTTCTCATGTCTGTGTGTGAAGTATTTGCTGAGTTTTGGTTCATTTTAGTGAAGCGTTTCAGAAAGAAGTTTGCGGAGACTGAAGGCACATTTATACTTTAGCCTGGCTCCGCTCCGCAAGCCTCCGCAGACTGCGTGCGCACAACTCCAAATTCTGGAGGCTTTGTACTCGACGCGTTCGACGTTGTTATATTATTTGAAACAACAGGGGGTGCAGAAGTCAAATCATCTTTGGAAGTAGCAGGAAAGAACAGAGAAGTAGGAGTTTCCTGTAATGACGTCAGATCATTCAGAATGCAGTGTTTTTACGCAACAACATATGTGAAATGATAAGTAATATGAAACGCTCACACGAGCAATTATGAGACTTTTTTTATTTATTTATTCAGAAAACAACACAATACACTTTCTGTAGCATTAAAATTTGCTTTTGGGTTAACAGTATAAAAATGTATAGTTTCACAGTTCTTGCTTTCAATATTCTTAATAAAATTTAAAAAAATGTATTCTACAACTGCTTCAAGTATATAAATGTTTTTACATAAAAATTCTTTGGTAAGGTGCTTTGCAAGTCTTCACAAATTTAAGTGATGCTCTTTTGACGTGTTTGTGAAACGATTTCTCGCCAAGAGTTATTTGCCATCTGGCTATCTCTGTGATCACACATAGATGGATCATTAAAGATGCCTGTACAGGCATACCTGTTCAGCCAAAACAGCTTCAAAATCGTTCATGTTCTATGCGGCGCCGCGCAAATAGTTCGCTCGAGATGCCGTGCACACCACCGCGCAAAATAGTATACTTCCGCCTACACCGTGATGATGTCATTTTTACCGTGCGCACCCAAGCGAACTTGCGGACGCGTCGAGTAGAAATCAGGCTTGAGACAGCTGAAAGCGCATCTTGTATATTTTCTTTATTTTACAAAAGCACAATGTTTTGTTGATATTGAGTGTACACAAATAAAAGTGGACCCTTCACAGATTCAAATGATGTATTACACTTATATGTACGATCAAAAATGGCAGAGCATTTTAAGTTCTTTTCGCTGTTATCAGGAAAAAATGCAAGTGATCACGCCGATGCCTCCGTCAATCCCAGGGGGTTAACTGACGCAGCCGCGCAAAACATGATTTTAAAAGGCATATCATTTTTTTTTCTTAACACTACATTTGAAATGTAAGTAACGTAATTATATTGACTTTAGTAACTGTAATCAAATTACACAAATTTAAAATGTAATGCGTTACATTACTGCGTTACCAGAAAAAGTACGGTGTAACACGTTATACCCAACTCTTGTCATCACATTTTGTGTGTCAAATATACTGTATTTATTTGTATTGTAAAAATATTTGTATAATCATTGAAATTAGACTACATAATATTAATATAATTTAGCAAAAGCTGAAGTGATTATCTTATTTTATATATTTGTTAGAATATGTATAACTCAACATTTTAACTAATTGCAAAAGTTGAATAATCGATCAAAGCCTACTGATTAATCAGTGAAATAATCGGCAATTGTACGATTAACCATTCTAATATTCGTTAGATTAATTGATTATTAGGGGTGCACCCGGCCCCGATACTGCACTCCTGTACTCGTACTCATTAAAATGCTCCGATACCAAAAGCCGATACCACACAGTGTGTGAACAGTGCTGTGTCCAGACAAAGAAACACCAACAACAGAGAGCAGAATGGAGTTTTTAGAGATTAAGGATATCTACGAAGTACATGTGTGTAATTAATATAATGTTAAACATTCAATATTCATGCCTGTATAGCTGATGTGCGCGAGCTGATAAGCAAAGCATGCTGACTGGATTGAACGCGCGGCAGCACAGATGCGCGAGCTTGTTGAGCAAATATCCCTTTCTCACAGACATCACTGTCAAAAGCAAGTAAGTAAAACAATGCACAATTTACTTAAGTTACTTGACGGTTAGGCGAGAGAGAGAGAGAGAGAGAGAGAGAGAGAGAGCGCTCTTTTGTTGCATGAACTTGACTGCTGTTCGTTCACTTAGCACACGTATCATTTGGATTAAAACTAAATCGTAAATATAAAACAAACTAAAATAATAGGGGCATTCTACTGTGAAAGTAACAAATGCTTGTACAATAAATTTTAATGGACAATACAATTAAGTGTGAAAATAACTGAATATCTATTTACTAAATGAACTAAGCCAACTAAAATTCATATTCTTTTGGTTTCTGTACCCAGTATTTTATTAAAAATTACAAATGGCATGAAAATACAGGTATTGGTACTCTGTATCAGCAAGTACCAAAAATAAAAGTATCTGTATCAGCATCGTTCTGAAAAAAAGTGGTATTGGTGCATCCCTATCGATTATCAAAATAATCATTTGTTGCAGCTCTATGCCTGACACATTAAGCTAAGGTGCTTGTCCTAAAAGAAAAAAAGTATGGGGTTGGTAAGATTTTTGAAACTAAATCGCTCATGAAATTGCTTATGCTCAGCCAGGCTACATTTATTTGATCAAAAATACAAGTAAAAACAGCAATATTGTGAAATATTATTACAATTTAGAATACCTTGTTTCTATTTTAATATATTCTAGAATATAATTTATTCCTGTGATGGCAAAGCTGAATTTTCAGCAGCCATTACTCCAGTCTTCAGTGTCACATGATCCTTCAGAAATCATTCTAATGTGCTGATTTGATGCTCAAGAAACACTTATTATCAGGGTTGAAAACAGTTGTGCTGCTTATTAATTTTGTGGAAAGTGTGATACATTATTTTTTTCACAATTATCTGATGAATAGAAAGTTCAAAAGAACAGCATTTATTGAAATAGAAATCTTTTGTAACATTATAAATGTTTTACTGTCACTTTTGATAATTAAAGTCATATCATCTTGCATTAATATAACAGAATAGTGATAGAATATGACGCATTTTCCCTTTGAAAGTGCTTGTCATGTGAGTTGCTGTGTGCATGTAGCAACAGTAGTTTTTAATGTGTTTTATTTTTTATTTATTTTAAAGAAATCATTTCTGGTATCAGCCATGTATTCCAGATTGGTGCATCCCTAGCAAAACGCAGCCTGTTTGCGTCTGCTCTGGCACATTTTTACTTTTTATTTTCTTGCTTCGTTACAAGTACCAAATTACATTTTAAAGAAACAAAAACAGTTTTCAGTTAGTGAGTAAAAAAATAAAGTCCTTCACAAGGCTGGCATGTCAGACCCACGTGACTCTGTTGCCATCTGAACATTTTGCTTGCTGCACACACAGTGAATAGAAACATGAGGTTATCAAAGACTCAGACAGAACAAGGAGACTCGCTGCGCTGAGAAAACTGAGAGGAAGAGCGACGGGGAGACGGGGAGGCTGCTATCAGAAATAAATAACCTGCTGTGGAGGAAGGGTTCATCACAGTTCCTGTGCGGTGCTAACAGGTGTGCCTGTATGTGTGTGTGTGTGTGTGTGTGTGTGTGTGATTCGGAGTGTAAAAACTTCAGGATGAGGACAAGGGCTGTGTGTTGGGGATGTTCAGGGTTAAAGAGGTTGTGCCCTTCCCACCTGTAGCCTGTCAGCTGTTGCCTGTTGAACCGTCAGCTGTTTCTGTGAAGTGTGTGTGTGTTTGAGAGAGAGTGAGTTCCTTTGAGTGTTTAGTAGGATGATAGAAGCTGTGTGTGTGTGTGTGTGTGTGGGCCACTTCTCTCATGGTAAATACCTTTTGAGAATTCGTTTTTTTTAACACCAGAGACCCATCACGCCTCACCCTCCTGAACATTGTAGAGAGAAGACATCACCTCTTTCTGACAGCTGATGGCTCTTTGTCATGGTAAAGGCCCCGACGTTTACTCATGTCCTTGACTAGTTTAGACTATGATCAACCCGGCACGTGGAAAGCTGCAGTGAAATCATCTAGGCATGCATGATATATCGGTACTATATGAGTTATCAGCCAGTATTAGAGAATATGTACATTTATCGATATCAGGCAGTGTTGTAGTAGTTTTGCGTTTATTACTCTATTTTTGCATTTAGATTACCTTTGACATCATTTAATGCTCACTTAAGTTAATTTTAAAAACACTATTAGTTTGATTTAAACCCTGTTGTAATATTTAGCAAATGTCAATGAATATCTATTTTCATGCTATACATTATAATTTTGTGATGCCTAAATTCATTTGTAGACAGAAAATGCTATCTTTACAGAAAATGCTTGTTTCAATGTTAAAATTGGGAAGCATTCTGTTATCAGCCAGGCATAAGTTTGTTGAAGTATTGTCCATATGGCAGTAATATACTACAGATATAATAAATTGTATATGGTTAGTTAACATAATTTATTCAGTTCAGCAGACACATCAAACGTGTTAGGCAGCAATTACAACTTGTGGTCCTATTGACTACAATATAATAATAATATTGCAATATTAAAGATAATATTTGACAGTTTTGTATGCTTGTGTGTTGATCCAAACCCTTAGCACCTGAATAGCAGTGCCTTGACAACATCCAAGGATTGTGTCAGCCAGTTTTACACAGACTGCTCGATTTTTCTTCATTAAATGTGGCTTTTAAAATGTAAGTTTTAGTCCAAAATATTGTCTATATTGCTTTACATTTTTGAGTTTATTTTCTGTGAATATCTAGACTGAACTCTGATCTCTGATTATGTTCACTGATTTTTCAGTGAACTGAAAGATGAGATGGAGTAACTGACATTTTTTTCTGTCCACATCTCGTATGTGGAACTAAAAAATCTCTGAAAATCAAACTTCTTCCTGATTTTATGGTAACGCTGTGTTGTATTTGTATGATGATGCACAAATAGGGGAAACGAAACACTCTTTGCTCATATCCTGTGTAAAATCTTCTTTCGTTCATATTCTGAAGAATTTAAAATTAGTTTGAATTGGAGTCCTAACATAAAAGAGAATTCATGAAAGTGTCAGATATCATTCTCTGTACACAATTTTATTAAAAATAGTAAACATTTTATTAAATGTTAAACATCAACAACAGTAAGGATTTTTTTGTCAAAAAATTATCAATTTATTTTCAATGTATTTTTATAGGTGTTTAAAATTTTTATTTATCATTAAACGTGACATTTGTTATCTTCAAAAAAAGATTTATTTTTTATCTATAAAATATGAAATTGTTTTTGTTTCTTTAAAAAAATAACAAAAGATAATTTACAAAAGTTTTTTTTTTTACATTCTTTTGTATTTACATTTTCAAAAAGCTGGAAATAATACAGCTATAATGTAACTCCATAAATTCATTACAAACACTTTTGCTGAAAAACCATGGCATACACCGTGCAAAAAAAATCTGATTGGTTTGTGGGTTTGTTTTCAAGACTATCACAAGTCATTTTTGTATTTTTGACAACCTCATATCATATATATGAGCCAATATTAGATGATGCCACGTACAATGTAACTTCCATACCATTGATGGGGACATGGCCAATACGCACATTAATGTGTTTCTACATGGTTGTGATGCATGTTGTTCAATGATATTACATTTTTTTCCACCTCCCAAACCTGAATATATGATTATTTCTCTACAAAATAAAGTGAAAGAGAGTTCACAAGGAAACAGGATCTTAGCAGGCTGATGACCAGTCAATGATTTTTGTTGTTCTAGCAATTGTGTCCTCTTGATTTTGGCCCGGGTGTGTTATGTTGAAGATGTTTGTGTATTTTTTTCTCACTAATGGCAGATTTCCAGCTTGATTTAGCATAGGGAGGTTTCATTTCCCCCGTTCATTTATCCATATAAGTTACTCTTTGTGAGAAACCACAGTGTCCAGACCTCCTCCTCAACCCGTAACGTTCTCAGTGCCAGAGTGTGATTTGTGCCCAAAATGTTTTTTGTCCCTCCCATTGGAAACTCATTGACATTGCAGTTTTACAGACCCATGGCCTTTGCATTTCCCACACTCCCCCTAAAGCCCTTCTGAGATTTTGAGGTCAGGAAAGGGCAAATCTTGAGATTTGTTCTTGGTGAAATCATGATTGTTCTTCAGGAAAGACTGTGGGCTTGAAAACAACAGGTTATTGGAACTTTTCTTATGTATGAAAAGGTTTCCATACTTAATGTAGAGCTAGTGTGCAGGATTTTTTTGGAAAAAGCTCCGGCGTGGGGTGGCGCCTGCAGCAGCTTTGAACCTGAATAGTTGAATTTGCTACAGCTGTGACAGCAGAGATGTGGCAAGGGGGTGTCGGAACAAAAGGTGTGTAGGCAGCTGCCACTACATTTAACACACACATGTACAGGCAGGAGAACAGAGGATCTGACATACTGACAAAGCGTCCCAATCCTTACACCCATCTACCCTCTCAATTACATCCAAAAACACTGATGGATTGAAGGCAGTTGCTAAAGGCATATTAGGGCAAAGGGTGAGGGTGGAGGGATCTGAGAGGAGGGCTGGGGATCTGCGCTCTGCATTTTTGAAGCTCATTGCTGAACCGGTCTCCACTATCAGACAGGCATAGGTCATGGGACAAGCTATGCTGTAGTCCGCTTGGATTTTATTTGTTGCTTGATTGGGCCACTGTTAAAGGAGCTGTAGGCACATGAGACCGTGAGGATCAAATCGAGGAGGCTTTTTGTTCATCTTTACTTATAAGGGGTAAGCAGGACCTTAATGCAATGCTAATAACGCTATTTTAAGATTGGGTAACTTCAAGTTTCATTTGATGTAGTTTCATACTTGAACGCTTTGGTTTCTGCAAAAAGAACTGAATGTGACACAAAAATAGAGCAGTAACATCCTAAAATAGTTTACTAGATTTGTATATTCCGTAAAGAGATCAGGTTGACATGAACAATGTGTTGCCTTCAGGGTATTTCCGAGCGTTGAAGAGTGGTGTGGTGTGACAGGACCATGTGCTGTAATGCATGACAGCTCTGTCTGCCTCTCTCAATCTCTTTCTTTTGCTTTTAGCGCACCTTTGTCACAATACTCTTTCTTTTCAGTGTGTTTGAATAGGAATTCAGTTGCGTTTTTTATACCGTCTAATGATTTTACCAGCAGTTTTAGTCTTAGCTCAGTATGAAACGTACTTTTTTTTTTTTAAAGAAATTAATAATTGTATTCAGCAAGGACATATTAAATTGATTAAAAGTGACAGTAAAGACATTTTATGTTACAAAAGATTTCTATTTGATATAAATACTGTTCTTTTGAATTTTCTGTTCTGTCAAAGAATCCTAAAATTTGTCACAGTTTCCACAAAAATATTAAGCAGCACAACTGTTTTCAGCATTGATAATAGTAAGAGATGTTTTTTAAGCACCAAATCAGCATATTTGAATGATTTATTGAAGGATCATATGACACTGAAGACTGGAGTAATGACTGCTAAAAATTTGCCATCACAGAAATAAATTACACAAGACATTACATTTATGTTACGTTTACATTTAGTCATTTAGCAGACACTTTTATCCAAAGCGACATACAAATGAGGACAATAGATGCAATCAAAACCATTACAAAATATATGACATACAAAATATGCAACAAATACAAAAAATATTATTTTAAATTGTAAAAATATTATAAAATAAGCCTTGGTTAGCATTAGAGACTTCCTTCAAAATCATCAAGAAATACAACCCCAAACTTTTGAATGGTAGTGCATATCGAATCAAATTGGCTAATTTTTAAGATTTTGTTCTTCATAATTTCATTGGATTAAGTCTATTTTAACAAATCATAACTGTTTGTGTTTAATAAAAAATGTATCTTTAAATCTATAAATTCAGTACCAAAAATATATATTTAAATCATATAATAAATTTCTCCCAAAGAGCCCAACAATAATATTCACAAAAAGTAACAGATTTACTGTCTTGTTTGGATAATAATTGAACTTTTAAAACAGTAATTAATTTTCTGGTGAGAATTGTGTAGACATAGCAGAGAAAAGATCTCTTTTTTAAAGTGTTTTTCACTTAAGACAGCATTTAGAAAACATATGTCAATGTTAGCAAGAAAAAAATATCAGTATGTATGTCATGTATGTTTATATTTATAGTCATTTTCCAGCATAACTTTGTTCTAGTCTTCTGCAGAAACACAAATGACATCTTTTCCTCGTCTAGCTTGCCTTCTGATTATGATTTTGACATAATACTGAACCAACAAGCTTATCTTTTGTTCGAAGCAAAAAATCTTTTGTTTTGTTGTGTAATCAACCGCTTATGACATGGTCATGACGACGAACCGCTGGCAACACACCCTCCTTTCCTATTGTCACATTGATGTCACGAACGTTATGCAGCAAGGGAAGGTGTGTGTGTCTTGAAGACATTTAGTGGCGTATCAGGGTCATGGTGGGTGAGAGGGAAACAGATTTACCTGACCCCAGAACAGCATGTTAGTATTCGCAGGCTCATACAGTAGCCTGAGAGTTTTGTCACTTGGGTTTGTTCGGCCGTGTGGAAGTGCTGTAAACTGACAAGTTTGACCACATTGTCCACACTGATGCAGGAAACGATAAGCTGGTGTAAACAACAGCCTATAGTACTGTAGACGACACAACAGACAATTGTGTTTCTTCTGTTCACAAGTATTTTGTTTGTCAAATGAGTATAGAATAAAAAAACCTAACTGAATCCTGCGCCTGACACCAAAAAAAAACCACACATTTTTTAGGGTTGAAAGTGGTAGCCTAGTATTGTAGTTTGCTTTCAGAGTTGACAGGACAGACAGCAGTGGTGTGATTCACAAGTTGAAGACCACGGATCCATTACACCCCTCCCCCTGAAATGCTGTCCATGCAGTGCCTTACCCACCGCCTTCCCCCACCTCAGAGATTGGGTTACGCTTGTGGTTTGGCAGATATTACGCCACCTATCTCCCCATTCCTGGAGGAAGTCCAGTGATGGCACTCAGCATTGAACACCGTATCATCAGTATACGTTGTGTACTGGACAAACGGCTGTGTTGAAAAACAGAAATCATACGCTGCGGTCAGCAGCTGAGTAGCCATATTGGACAGGGTGAGTTCCTGCCGTGCGGGGAGGTTGAGTCAACAGGCTGGAAATATCCTGCAGTTGGTGTTGGCAGTACAAACCCAAGGTTGGAGTAAATCGCTGGAGGGTCTCACAGGGCTCCATTTTTGCCCCCGTTTAGCCACTGCTAATGTTTTGAACAGCACTCAGCTCAAAAAACAAGCCAATGAGCATGAGGGTGTCTCCTCAAAACACCTTTCCTCCACCACAATGGCTTTGTGGCTCCATGTTGGACCAGCCAAGCTTGTTTTTGTTTTTTTTGTCTTCTTCGTGTGTCATATAGCAGACAAGCTTGCTTTGATTTCCTTCTACTCTAGTATAGTTTTGGGAATTGAACTTAGAATCAACATGAAACATCATTTGTTAGCCAGTTTGCTTTCGTAATGAGAGATATTACCATTCTGGCTGATACTGATTCATTGGTCAGATGGTAAGATTTATGGCTGATAAATGGCCGATATTAAAATGTTATGCTATATTATATAAGTAAATGAATAAATAATTAAATAAACACTAAAATAAATTGCAAGTGCTACAAGTGTTACAATTTTTTTTTGTTTTATTCAGAGAATTGCTAAAGATTCCATATAACAGTGTTAAAAGGGGAAATGAGCATTGACTAAACTTTGACAACTTTGTCAGTGGATTGTAAACAATTTTTTTTTTTTTTTTTTTTGATACATTTTCAATTCAGCAAGTTTGTAAAACGAAATTTCCACTTGCAATCATTGTGATTTGTATTATATATGCATTCTTTGGGGTACTGCTCTCCATTCACATCCATTATACTTTACATTCTAGTGTCACAATATCTCAATCAGCACGCTTATCTTTCTTCCTCAGTACAGAATAGCTTTTATTGGCTCCGGGACTGCCGAGATATTGCCGGTAGTGACAGAGCTGTGGTCATGGGGCATTTTGTATAGCACCAATGTACAGAAACTGTAAACGGCCGAATTAAACAACTCTCTGTCCCAGTCGGTGACCTCCTGCTCTGAGCTGGGAAGGTGATGGATTTCTCAGCACAGCTTTGGACCTGGTCCAAGCCCAGTTCTGGCACGATCCCTTATCTCCAAGCCCCAGGCCACTCTGCCTCTAGTTACAGGCAGGGATAACAAAACTGGACTCTCTCACACACACCCTGTGGAGGAGATATGCTTACACACGCATACGCGCTCGCGCAGAATACCATTTGTCCACACATGGATGAGGGCAACGTGCGCTTATCCCAGTGGAGCTCTGGTACTTCAGAGTCCTTGCAGCCCAAGCACTGCAGCCCAAACGTGTGGGTCCGAGCTACTCGAAGATGGAGAATTACTCGATATAGTGAAAGGTCACAAGTTTTTTCTTCTTCACTAGCAGCATGTGCCTTTGAACATGTTTACACCAAGGTGTTTTTTTCACTTGTTTGCAAGCCTGTGTAAATGTTGTTTTGCCTGTGTTGCACTCTGAAGCTTGGTTCCGCAGGATTTCCTCAGTGGTATGAGCAAAGCCACAGCTCAAAATTATAACACCTTCCCCCTGTATGTGTGTATGACAGCTGCATCGTACAGCGGCTCACCTTTTTGTTCTGAGAGCAGTGTGAAATGTCTTCTGCTGACACCTGTGTGTGTGTGTGTGTGTGTGTGTGTGTATGTGCGCACATGTGCATAAATGTGTGTGTTTATTAATTGCACATCAGTTTATTTTCATGAGCTTGACTAATTCAAGCTTAATTCAAGATAAGAAGGTTTTTGTCTTTGTTGCAGGGGGTTCCCCTAGTAGAGAAACGGAAAGGAACCAGTGTTTTTTCTGTGACCTTCTTTGTTTTTTCTTTATTGTTTAATTGCGGTGCTTGCTAACCCTTAAGGTTAGAGATCTAAACAAACCCCAGAGTTCCCCAACTTCGACATGTAACCTGTCCCACACCGTTTGTTCTACAAACTTACACAATACCTCAAATCATGCAGCCTGTTGGAAGTGTGCTGTAATTTTTCTCAGCAATAAGACTCTCGCAGTTTTCACCTGCCGGATGATGAACTGCATAAAAAAAGTTCTCACATCGACCCATGCAGTATTTGGACTCTTTTGACTTCAAGCACATTTTAGCAACCGCATAAATGTGCTAAAAACCATACAGTACACCCTAACACCCTGGCAATTGTGGTGCAAGTGTTGGATGGGCAAACACTACTCTTATTTTCCTGAGAAAATTTTATAATTAGTTTAGTCGGCCGTACCATCACCATCATTCTTTCTTTCTTCACAAAATTATATGCATATTTTATATTTCATTTTTCTGTTAAAAAAACATAATGCTGTAAATATAATAAACTATTCTAATCATTTTTTATTCGATTTATTTAAAAAATACTTTTATATAATAATATTTAAAAAAAGATGATCATTTATAAAAAAAAGTTGAAAAGTTATATTAAATATATAATTTATCCTAAATTAACTTTGACAAAAAAATATATATATATTATATATATTTTTTTTTTGTGGACCCTCTAACATCCTCTTGCAGCCCCCAGTTTGAATAACGTTATCAAGTTTCAGCATTATCAAGCAGTACTTCCCAAGTTCTCTGTGGTTAGAGAGTCTGACTGTGAGGAACCGCAGTCTGAGGACACTTTCCGGGTCCCTTGTGAAGCGACTGAGATCAGAGCTCGGAATTAGCCCCTCTCAGAGCTCACAGGGTGAAAGGTCAAACTCTGACTCTCATTGCAGATAAAGAAGTCTTTTCATGTGTTGGCCCCGCAGACCAAACACACAAACGGACTCTGAGTCGCTTTGAACTCAAGCCTGCGCTGCTGACAGCCGCGTGAGGAAACCTTTCCTGTCAACACATCCTCTCCATTTGGAGTCAGAAAACTCATGTAAACGTTCATGCGCGCACACACACACACACACACACAATTCAATGTTTTACTGTAAAAGAAGTGATGAAGCTTGTGACAGGAACTGTTTTGTCATGCCCAACAGCTTGGATTGTGTATAAGACTACGTGAGCTACTGCATTCTGACCTTTTCTGTCACTCTAGATGTTAGAACAAACAAAAAGTGACGGTGTTTCTAGTCCTAGTCCTGTCTTTCTCAGTTGTTTTGTTTTGAAAGGAGAATACTCAAGTTAGCAGAGTGCATGGCTTTTTTTTCTTAAGCCACTTTTCACTGTATTTAATTAACCACAGCCTGGAAGTCATTCACTTTTAGTGGAGAGTTGTACGGGAGATGCGTAGAGTTCAGATCATATTCTTATGCAGAATTTTCAGGCCCAATTTGGGCTTTGATTTGAACTTTTCGCTAGATTGTATGTGACCACCAGACTAGATGTCATGTATTTCAATCAAAATTGTTAGCACAAGGTGTGAATTACCAATATTTTCCCCCTAACACTATTTCTGTAAAATGGGTGGTTATGAATAACTGAAATAATTGTTTTATGATTATTACATAATTATTTAGATTATTTAGCTGATTATCCATAGAAAAGCTACTATGTTTTTCTTTCAAACATATTGGTGGTCATTTATTTAGTGTGCGTATAATCATACTTTCATCATTCATTCATTTTAACCTGGTGAATAAGCGGAGATAACGGCTGCCACTAGGTGGCAAAATGCAGACGAGTCATACGTGAATGTCGGAAATAGTAAAAAAAGTCGGTTTTAACGATGAAGTGTTTAATTCCTTTACAGATCTGCTCAGTTTCCAAACATTACTTCTGCCTTTTCCATGCAGTCATCCACCATTATTCAGATGCCATAACTACACCATTATGTGGCTTTTTTTTTATTTGGCAAAAATCTCATTTTGTTATAATAGACGTGTTTATTGTTTTGTTTAGTTTTCTTAAGCTTAAAAGCTTGTAGTGGGGAAATATATTTATTGTCTGCTTTTCAGAAAGAAAAAACAGCCTAGAAGAGTTGATACTTTTGCATTCTCACGGTGCCATCAGCCTATCGGGATTGTTATGATGTAATTTTGACATGACGGTTGGCTCGAACAAACGGCAACCCTTTGAAGATGTTTACTTTACCAGAAAGAATTTGTTTGGCAGGAATAAGGTAGAAGACCTTTTCCAGTTGCTCTTTTTGCAGTCTTTAATATGCTTCTATTTAGGGCTGCACGATAAATCACATGCGATATTTAACGTGCATCTTATCAGTAAAGCCGGTTCTGTAATCAGCGGTAAATCTCCATCACGTGCGTGCTTTCACATTGAGCAGCATTAACTACACAGAGCCGTTGTTCACTGACGAGCTGCGCAAAACCACGTTCATATTCGCGCGATTTTTTGTGCAGCTCGTCAGTGAACAACGGCTCTGTGTAGTTAATGCTGCTCAATGTGAAAGCACGCACGTGATGGAGATTTACTGCTGATTACAGAACCGGCTTTCTGACAAGATGCACGTTAAATATCGCATGCGATTTATCGTGCAGCCCTACTTCTATTCAACAATAACTCTGAACTACACTTATTACTTGTGTGCTTTCTCCAAGAGGCCTATAGGATTCATGTTAATTCTGGACTGGAAGGGAAATTTTGGGCTATTTGTTGCTTTTTTATTGCAAGGAAAGTGGCAAGGAAGTAAAAACTCGTCATTCGAGTTGGGCAGACTCTCATAAGTTTGTCTCTGAGCATGTGCACTTTGACCTGAAAAGAGGAAATGAGGAAGTTTGAAGGCTTCCCTGATCAGGGAGTCAGCTTGTGTCAGCAGTCATGTGGGGATGTGTGAGTGTGAGTGTGTACAGTCTGGATGTATATATAGAATTCTGTTTTAAGCCCCTGGTTGCTTTTTAATTGAAGGCAGAGATAATAATAGCAGGTTTTAAAATTATCCTGGCCCATATGACAATTCTTAGGCGGCAGTAAATCCATTCATGCAGCCATTCATACACACACAAACTTGTGCCATCTTGCTCCCAGGCATCTGTTCTCACTGTTTGTTTCAACATGTTTTTTTATTATTATAAAGTGAAAAATCCACTTAACCTTCAAACGCAGCTAAATATCCATGTTGACTAAACAACTACAAGGGAGACTTATTATTGCGAGAACACTGTGAGTGCTGCTGGATGACACACTCAAGTACAGAGACACTTCAGCAGGTGTTTCCCTGCAGGTGAAGATGCTTTAGGTCTATAAGCGACATTTGGCGTCAGCGGTTTGTGAACGAGAACACATAATCAGGCTCTGTCAGGCTGCAGAAAGGGGCTCTGCCCAGCTGTATATGTGGATGACATGCTACATGTTGTTTAGGGGAAACCCAACGACGGTTGAGGTGAGGTTTGCTTATTCTGTCCAGGCGGCTCTTTAGCTTCAGGGTTCCCATCATGGTCCTGAAACCTAGCAATATCAGGGAACTTCAAAAGTGTGATTTCCATGCCTGAAAAAGAAATTAACAGTGTCTTAAAGGGGTGGTTCATTGCGATTTCACTTTTTTAACGTTAGTTAGTGTGTAATGTTGCTGTTTGAGCATAAACAATATCTGCAAAGTTACGAAGCTGAAAGTTCAGTTTTTTTAGAATTCTGGCAGTTTAATGCCTACAAAAACGGCTGGTAGGGACGATACTCCTCAATAATATCCTCTGCTTCTCAATCGGGCTCAAACTGATAAGAGATATTAACGACGCCGTTGTTTACAATACAACCGGAGCACATGCTGCTGAGGAGAGGGGCGGGACGCTTAGATGTGCACTAGAGGCGGTTTAGCCAATCACAACACACTGGGCTAGCTAACCAATCAGAGCCCATCGCCTATTTCTGAGGGAGGGGCTTCATAAAAGCAGGAAATTGATCAGCGCGTTTCTAAGATGAGAGGGGACAGAGCATTGTGGAATAAAGGTAAATTATGTGAAAAATAATGCGTTTTTTTAAAAACGAAGCATTAACACATGTTAGACTGCACCCCATAAACACAATCAAGCCTAGAAAAAAAAAAAACACTGAACCACCCCTTTAAAAAAGTAATGGAAAATTATTTTATTCTAGTTTATGATTAGTTTTGAAGTATGTATTAAGCTAAAAATTACTATTTTTGAGTCCAGTCTTTAAAAATGTATTTGCAAAAATCCTGAAAAAACAATGGAAATTTACTGACAAGAGAGTGTGGGAACCCTAAAGTTTTGAAAGGCTTGAAATTCACCCTTCATTTGCTTAAATGTAGGGGTAAGTGAGTAAGTGACACAATAATCACAGACCGCAAGATATTTGACAGGCTCAATGGTAAAGGCTTTGTGTTTGAAATTATGAAGAAAAATTATTAAGAATAATAATCTTTAATCAAGATTTTTTTTTTCTTCATAAAATTACAGGAGCAGGTAGCAGAAGCATATAATTGAAATTCCGTTGGATTTTGTTGGGCTCTTTAATTGTATAAAATTAAATAATTAATTATGTAAATATTGATACACTGCTGTTTACAATTTGGGGCCAGTAAGATTTTTTAATTTTTTGAAAGAAATGAATAATTTTTATTCAGCAAGGATACACTGAATTGATCAAAAGTGACAGTTTAGATATTAACAAATTTATGAAAGAATTCTGTTTTTAAAAACTGCCGTTCTTTTGAACTTTCTAGTCATTAAAGAAAAAAAATATTAAGCAGTACAACTGTTTTCAACATTGATAATAATCACGGTTTCATTTCTGAGCACCAAATCAGCGTATTAGAATGATTTCTGAAAGATCACGTGACACTGAAGACTGGAGTAATGACTGCTGAATTCAGCTTTGTAATCACAGAAATAAATTACATTTTAAAATATATTAGAATAGAAAACAGTTGTTTTAAACTGTAGTAATATTTCACAATATTACTGTTTTATTGTAACATTGAATAAAAACAAATGCAGCCTTGGTGAGCATAATATACTTTTCAAAAACATAAAAATAATTTTACCAAGCCTAAACTGTTAAACGGTTGTGTATATGTGATGCATTGCAATTCATTTGATGAGTTAACCAACATATGTAATACATTTTTAGTATATTTAGCAAATATAAAAAATAAATTTGTGCTATACTATTGTAAGAAGCCCATTTGTCTGTTTTTCTGTCTTTTGTTCTAAATGACTTTGATCTAGATACATGTAATACGTAATTTAATTGTGATCCACCCCCCAACAGAAAATGTTTCAATCGATTGACTACCCTAATACTTAGGTGTCACACCAGTTTTGTTTTTAAGTTCCGTCTCTCTTTTCTTTCACAGAATTCATCACAAGACCATCATCATCTTCATCACCAAATTTTTTCCAGGGGGGTTTGGATATCGGAAAAGACACCTGTCGGATGACATGCACCCTGAGCAGACCATGATCTGAAGGCCCTACCAGGAGGCCACATACTTTCTTTCTTCCTTCCCTCCTTCCTGTTTTTATCAGTGGAGGAAGACGGGTGAGCCCAGCTGCCTCCGACAGGTGGCATACGGAGAGAGAGAGAGAGAGAGAGAGAGAGAGAGAGAGAGAGACTCTCTCACACACACATCTTCATACACAGAGGCGACTAGTCGCTGTTTGTGCTCCTGTAACTGCCTCAAGAAATTTTGACCTCTGACCTCACCACACCCCCAACCTTGCCCCCACCCCTGCTCAGCCAATCACAGCAGCCATGGGGAGGAAAAAGATCCAGATTCAGCGAATTACAGACGAGCGTAACAGACAGGTGAGTGCAAAGCCTGACTGTCTGCCGCATCAGTGTTTTTAGTTGATCATATGAGAATTATTTTCAGTTTTGAATACGTAACTGAAAATAATTCATTTCGTCAGCTTTCTCTGGAATATACACAGGATTTGAACTGAAATCATTCTTATTAGGTCTGACTCTTGTGAGTTGCCTTAAGTTACATCTGTAATTTAGACATCTTGTACAGGGCAAAACAGTGTGAGGCAAAATCAAATCTTACTCCTCCAGTGCAAGGTTTCTGTTGATTTATAGCTGAGGTGTGGATTTTTTTTATCTTTAAGTACTTTTTCCTATCCCAGTTTAATAAGCAGAGACAACTACAAGTTAACTACTGATAGGTTTTCTTCCCTTAGGGTGCAAACACTGGTGCTTTCAAAGCATTGCTGTTTGTTTGAGTGGTGCAGTTTTTCAATTTCTGTCTCAACTGATGCAGCAGGATTTTGTTCCGTTTTCATTACTTTTTACATATAACTGTTACTTTTAGTTTCTTTGAGCTTTAGTATTAGTTTTATTCAGAAATGTGCAATAAATTGGTACCATATTGGTTATTGCCTGATTTTTTTAAAATTAATTAATCATTATGTGTCGGACTATACTGGATACATAATTATAATGTAATTTTTAGAAAATCAAATATCTATTTTTTATACGGTACATTCTAATTTTGTGATACCTACATTCAATTCTAACTGATTTTAATCTTTATTTTGAATTTATTTAGAAAAATTTATATGTTATAGCGGCCAATGATATCAGTTTTCAGCCATAACATGAAAATAATTATCATCTTATCTGCTAAATATTTAATGTTGTGCATCACTAGTTTGTTTTAGTCTTTGAGTACATTTAATTTTTATTTAATTTTAGTATTTTAGGGCTGCCATAGGTAATGCGTTACCTTATCTAATTTAAATATGAATAACTGCATCAAATTTCTCAGAGCTGTCTAGTGTCATCCTGTGGCATTTCATGTTGTTGTTGTTGTTTTTTTAATTTATGTATTGATTTATTTTTTAGCTCATTCTTTATTAGAAACTGTGTCCTAGGCTAGCAGATATACACCAAGAATAGCCAACAGTGGTGCAAATAAACGAAACAGTAAACAGAGATTAAAAATGTTAAAAAATGTAAAACAAAAAATTTTATAAAATAAATAAATAAATTAATTAATTAACAATTTTTTTAATTAAGTATAAATAAGTATAAATGAGTATAATTTAGTATAAATTAAAGGATAAAACAGATATTTAAATTTTTAAATCAAGCACAGAAACAGAAACAAATTATATAAATATACAGCATATAATAGTTTTTTGTGTAATTTTTGTTTGGGCAGTTTTTATTAACTATACAAACACTGCAATGTTTGACTTGTTTAGATTAATACATAAGAAGAAGTGTTCATTTTTGCTATTTTGTTATATTCACCTAAGTGGTGTTCACCTAAGGTTCATTTCTGTTCTCTCGGCTCCCCATGTTCCACTATAGGTAAACCTTTCATATAAAACCTGTTAAATCACAAACTTCATAACAGTATCCTATTGAAAGCTTTTAAAGTAATTATGGTGTTTAGTTTAGAGTTAGAAATTCCACTCACTAGTGTGTAATCTCTTAGATGGATGGCTGTGAATGTATGGGAAATGTTTTTCTGGTCACAGTTGTGCTGATAGGTGTAGTCACTCTGACCGGAGCAGGTGTGCATACTCAACCTTAGCCTGCTTCGCTGTGTCAGCGCTCTCTGTCTCCCTCAGGTGTGCCTGACTAATCATATTTTTAACAAAGTTACAAAAAAAGTCGTGTAGTTTGTCTGACCCAGATTAAGCCTCAATTTGTGCTAAATATCACTTTTAATTGAGATTTCCTCTAGAAAACCATTCTGCTCTGTACATCTTGTCCTTCCGACCTTCCTGTGGTGTAACAGGTATTTGGGCAATTAAAGAATTAAAGAGTATGAGAAGAGGACATGAACTACAGTCTTTGCTGCAATAAAATGTGCATTTTAATTACCAAACTCCAGCATTGAGGCAAGCAAAGAAGAGAGGTGTAGAAGAACAGAGGCATCCGGAACTGACAGACAGCAGCAGGTGAGAGAGCGAGGTTGAGTCCGCGTGTGCGGTGAAGGTCAGTAGGTAAGCATTCGGCCGTGAGGTTAATTGGATCTCGAGAGAGAAGTGGAAAGAAGTCAGGTCGCTGCCTCTCAACATTCTTCACAATGATAAAGTTGTATTCTCCTGTTGCCATTGGTTACCTGCGATTTCTATTTTCGATGGCAATTATGTTGCTGGTGTTTATCCTGGTGCTAGTGTGAAGAGAAGGAACATCAGCTCCTTGATTGTTGAGGTGGAGGAGATTCTTTCATTTAATGGAAAAGGGCTTTTATTTACAGAGATGCAATCACTGTCTGCTAACACTGTCGAGCTCTTAAGGTTAAGGAGTCCTGGGTTTGAGCAGAAAAACTTTCTTTCTTGAGGTGGCACTTTTGCTAGCAGTGAGCAAGAAAGTGGTAGAAAGCCGGTCAATTCTGAGAGAGAAGAATCGGCTCTTCAGCGGCTAATACCTAGTCAACCTCTGTGCACTGCAAAAATTCCCATAGGAGTAATTCACGAAACATTTTAAAAATCCTGTCACTATTTTTTTCAGCCTCATGTGGTTCTAAACCTTTATGACTTTCTTTTCTTCTGTTGAATTCCAAAAGAAGATGTTTTGAAGAATGTAGTTGGTCTTTTAGCTGGTTCATCTTCACCTTTCTATGACAATGAATGGGCACTGGATCTTTCACGCTTTGAAAATAACACAAAAGCACCATAGTGCAAATTTTGACTTTGTATTCCGAAGTTATCTAACATCCTTAAAGGGGTGGTTCATTGCGATTTAAATTTTTTTACGTGGAATAAAGGTAAATTATGTGAAAAATAATGCGTTTTTTTTAAACGAAGCATTAACACATTTTATACTGCACCCCATAAACACAATCAAGCCTTGAAAAAAACCAGTCAACCACCCCTTTAAAATAAGACAAATTTACCTAAGAAGCAAAATTGCATTAGATATAGTTCTCATCTCTTCACTCATCCTTGTCTAACCTTGTCTTCCTCTTTTTCTTAATGTTTAACAACATTTTTCTTCTTGTTTAATGGCATTTTTAATGGCAATTTATTGGCCAAATTTGCATGTGTATCTTCCCAGACAGTGAAATTGTTAGGCTAACTGTTAAGCAAACTCTAAATGGCTCAGCACATGTCAAGATTGTCTTAAATTTCAGTATATCCCTTTAAATATCATATATCTTATCATATTACTTTAAGATAACATGTTTATGATATAATAATAGTGCTTTTGCATCTTTTTTGAATCTTGAAAGCTCTAATCCTCATTTGTAATTTTATTTAAATTGAACATCAAAATAGATTCTTCAGAATATCTTCTTATGAGTTTCACACAGGAAAGAAAGACATTCATGTTTGGAACAACATGAATGTGCGTAATTGGTTGTTTTAAGCAGACTATAACTTTAGGATCTTCTTTTGTTTCACTGCAAATAAAAACATGTAGTTTTCAGTTCTCATCCTTCATCTCAATCATCATCTTTTTCTCCCTCTCTAACCTCATCTTTCTCTCTCTATCCACAGGTGACCTTCACCAAACGGAAGTTTGGTCTGATGAAGAAAGCCTACGAGCTCAGTGTGTTGTGTGACTGTGAGATTGCCCTCATTATTTTCAATCACTCAAACAAGCTCTTCCAGTATGCCAGCACCGACATGGACAAAGTGCTCCTCAAATACACTGAGTACAATGAGCCGCACGAAAGCAGGACCAACGCAGACATCATTGAGGTAACACAGACATACAAGCCCACCGTGAATCCTCCCAATTTCAGGTTGCAGGAAATTGTTTTCTTTGTTTGTTGGTCTCATTCATCCTTTATTTGTTTGCTCCTTCTCTTCACTCCTTCCTTCCTGTCTTTGGTGAACCGTGTTAATTCGGTTGCAGTAGTTCAGTCAATAGCCCTATTTGGTCGGGACAAGTTTTCCCTGAGGAGGCCAGGTAAATTTGTGTGTTTTTCCTCACAAAAACCTTGTTAAAACCGCAGAGCAAATTACCTACTGTTTTCCTCCTAACACACAAGTCCTCTGAGAAGGATCCCGTCCAAATAGGAATGTCTGTAATTGCAATGATTTGTTTTCATGATGCTTCTCCTCATTTATTTTGACATTTATCGAATACTGTAACTAAAGCTAAATTTGTTGTTTCATTACATAGTGAACTTTCATTATGGATTCAGACCATGCTAATACCATGCTAATTTGACTTTTGACTAATTTGATTTGATTTATATATTGCTTTATTTACATGGTACTCCAAGGTACTTCTAAGAATATTATGGTATTACCATGTTACCGTATCCAAAATACGCCCTGGTTATACCATAGTGACAGTGTAAATCCACAACACTGCAAGTTCTTCATGAAATGGCAAGGCTTTTGCATAGCTAAACACTCATCCATAGGGAGGCCGAGCACATGTGAGAGAAAGAGTGTGTGTGCACGTCTAGAGAGCATGAAGGGTTGTTCAGAGGCTCGTGGATCTCTATACGCTGCTGGCTAACTGCCTGGACGATGGTGGGACAGGAGAGGTAGGGACAGCTGCACCCTCTACCACCTCCTGCCTTTGGCCAGAGAGGAAAAAGTGGCTTAACACACACACGGTGCCCATCCGGTGTCTGTCCCGTCCAACACAAGATGGCGACTGCATGTGTGTGGCATGTTGTTCTGGGACGCGTAACATTAACTCGGAAAGAACAGCAGCAGTGGAAGAGTGTCTCAGGTAGTATAGCTTAAACATTATATAAATTAAAAGGATAGTTTACTCAAAAATGAAAATTCTGTCATTTACTCTCCCTCATGGTATTTTGAACCTGTATGCTGTTTTATTTTTCTTCTTCATGCACCTTAATGCAGCTGTTTCCCATAATGAGTAGTCCAATGCAATTTATGAATTGGACCAAGCGGTTCATTGAAAAGAACGGCTCAAACAAGTGATTCACATGCAAATTGAACTGGTTTGGTTCTTAAGTTCAACTCACTGACTCAATGATTTGGATATTTTGGTCCTCGAGTTAACAGCTCACTGGAAAAGAAGATTATTAGTGAACAACAACTTATAGTTAGGTCTTTTACTCACACAGAACTATCATATAACCTCACCGGAAGAGTTAAAGAGTGTCTCAGATCATATAGTTTGAATGCTGCCCGAATTAAAAAGAGAGTTCACCCAAAAATAAAAAATTCTGTCATTATTTACTCAACCTCATATCCGTATTCCTAACTCATATGTTATTTTTTTCTTGTCTTGATGCACCTTAATGCAGCTGTTTTCCATAATGAATCATTCAGTGCAACTTGTGAACCGGATCAAGCATTTAATTGAATAGAACCAGCTCAAAAGAATGATTTGTTTCCAAACTGGATAGAACTGGTACTCAAGTTCAACTCAGTGATTTAGTTGCTTTGGTTCTCTGGCTTACTAGAGGTAGAGATTACAGTGAATAACAACTTAAATTTGGGTCTTTTACTCACTCAAAACTATCATGACTTAAGAAGATCCAGGATGTAGTGCACAAGTCACACGAGTCCAATTTGTTGTCGCTATGAACTTGTTCACTGTGAACTATGAACAAATACTTTAAAAATAACTGAATGTTGATTGAAACTACGTGATGGTGGGTAAATCATAACAGAATTGTAATTTCTGGGTGAACTGTTCCTTTAAAACTTCAAATGTGTGTGTGTACAGAAGAAAGTAAAGCATTTATTTCAAGATTAATTTTTCAAGATTAGATGGTCATTCCGTGCAGTTTAAAATGCAGTCATCAGAGGGTGAATACTTCTGTAGAGTGTGTGATGTTGAGAAACTGATGACTCTTTTGCAGAAGCCCCCAGTGGTACAGGTGCATGTTTCCTGTTGGGTGCAGCTGCAGAAATCTCTTGAGAGAGAGAGAGTGTGTGTGTGTGTGTGCGTGCGTGCGCACACTGTGGTGAGGGCGTTAGGCCGCTGTGGGCCACATCAGCTCAAGCCTGACTGGGCTGCTTTGTGTGTGTTAAGGCTGAAGGCTGTCTCATGCAATATTGAGAGGCAGAGTGACAGTAGAGGCAGACCTGGTGCTGAGTTCCCATTGTTTGGCCTGATGTTTTTGGGGGCAGTACCATTCAGAAGGCCCTTCCTGTGGCTCATGCCCAATTAAAAACACGTCTTCTCTGCTTTACCTGGTTATTTGACTTTAAGAGACCAGAAAGAGAGACATGCAGGCAAAAAGAGACCGTTCAATGAAGTGAGGGAGATTTGATGTTTCTAAATTATGAAGTGGCTTACATATTTACCCAGAGAAAAACACTCATTCACCTTACAGCTCACTGTATACACACACACACACACACATATTCAGGCAGGCATGCTTTCACACTGATGCATGACTGAACAGATGCATATTATGTACTCACATAGTCTCTCTTCTTCTCTCTTGCTACATCTCTCTCTCTTTGCTCTCATCTCCTCGCTCGCCTCGTGTTGCACGTGCCTAGTGTGTGTATGTGTGTGTGCGTGTGTGTGTGATTGTATGGGGGCTGCCTGCCTTTTCTGCCAGAGCTTGTTAATCTGCTTGACTGCAGATCCCAATCAGGAGAGAGACAGAGAGAGGGAGAAAGAGACAGAGAGATGAAGAGTGGGTGTTTAAGGATGAAGATCCTGTAGATATCATTTGGGATTTAAAGGAGGTGGTAAGAAGAGAAACACAACCTTTTTCATAAGCAGCTCAGATGAAGAGGCCGTGGGGACTTAAAAACATCAAATATATATTTTTTAATTTTCTTAATAAATGGTTGGCGTGATTCATCTATCCTCAGCTTTCTTATGAAAAATATGATAATCTTTCATCAAAATGTAACAACTTTCTCTGCTTCTGAAACAATGTTTATTTTGCTGACATAACCAAGGTCATGTGGGCGAAGAAAATAATAGTATTAATATTTTCATAATCCATTTTTCACAATCCAATCAAATCCCACTAGATAAAATCAAGTGCCGCCTTCCTGAATATTCTGTTTTTCTTGGAAATACATCAAACTGGGGACAATTAAAGGGACGGTTTACTCAAAAATGAAAAATCCGTCGTCATTTGTTTTAAACCTATATGACATTTTTTGCAACACAAATTTTTTTTTATTTTTGTGTTCATTTCATGTCATTTCTTTTCAAAATACTGACAGTCAATAGTGATTGACCTCAAATAAAGCACTATTAAACTAGTCCATTCAGCTATTTGTCTTATTTTCTACGAAAAGATTCAAATTAAGATTCAAACAGGTCAGGCAGCATAACTTATTGGGTTATATAGGGCCTGATATACATGGCATCTCTGATGAATGTTGATTTCCATATTGAGCTGGAAAGTTAAGTGTTGAAAACATTGGCTAGTTTTGTCACAACAATGCCAATACCAGTGAAATTTCACAATTCTCAAAGTTAAGTTTGAGATCATAGCAAAAATTAATATGCTATTTAACAGTGCTTTATTTTTAAAAAGTTGCTATTATTATTATTATAAATATTAACAAATTAATATTTGACATATTTGTCAATTAAGTAAGTTAAATTTAAAAGTTTTAATTAATTACAATTTTTAAATGAAGTTTTATTCAAACAAACAGTAATAAAGAACAAATAAATAAAGTAAGCACAGTAAGTGGCTTTCTCTTTTTATTATCAGCATTACTGTTTAATTATTATAAATGACATAATAGACAGTGGCAAAAACCTGCTGTGTTTACTTTGATGCCATGCCAAGCTGGCATTTTGACCAGGAAGTGTATATTTATGAGTGTTCAGAAGTAACCACCTGTCACCAGACAGCTTTTAGGTACAAAATTGAATAGTCTGTAGTAGTGCTGGGCGTTATACCGGTTCATACCGAATACCGGTGTTTATTTTTGTTATGATATGAATTTTTAAAATACCGCAATACCGCGAGTATGTCGCTTAAACAACGTTCGGAACGCGACACTGTATGTGTTACTAAGCGTGAAAGTTCCGAAACTGAAGCTGTAGAACTAATAGAACATGATGACACAGAAGAACTCGCACTAGCGGCTTTTTTCCATAGAATATTCATACTGACAAACCTAGCGACTTTTTCAGATAAACCTTAGCTATGGTTCAGTTGGAAGATTTCGCCAGTGCTGTCCCGCGAGCGCGAGGTCGGACTTTCCTGGAGAAGTGTCACCTCTCTCGGCGTCTGTTCTGTGCAGTTAGCGGCAGAGAAGCAGCGCATTCAGTTGGCCGCACCGCAGCCGACTCGTCAATAAATGAGTACAAAACAGCGTTTCCTAGCACCTGTCGCTTACTGATTGTTTGGAATTATAAATATGAGGGTTAACACCCGGTCATGCATGAAAAAAAATACCGTCATGTACCGCGAAACCGGTATAATTTTGGAAAATACCGTGATATACATTTTTGGTCATACCGCCCAGCACTAGTCTATAGTACTAATGCTACAGAAATAATTTAATTTAATTTGAGTATCAAGTCGGCACCACCAGCACTTTTGACATGCCTGATAGCAGCAGTTCCTTTCAAGTGTGACCACTAGCGTTAGATTGTCGAGATGAAATGACTGTGAACTCTTAACCTCTGTCTGTAAGAGATGAGAAATCTGTGTGTGCTGGACATTGGCTAAGCCCTCTTCGATATCGAGATGATGTACTTCAGCTTATTCTCTCAGATCCGCCTCCACAGTGGGCTGAACCGTGGGCTATCAGCCCAGATCAGCTGCTGAAATGACTCCATTAGCCTCATGTATGAGTTATAGTCAGACTCGCCTGATAATGGCAGACACGCTGCCTTTAAAGGAGGAATTGAGATGGAAGGATGAAGAGGAGGAGGTGTGGAGGGTTTGGAGGGGCCGCTAATCTGTCAGATGGGTGTTTCTGGACGCTGTCGTCTGTGTAAGCCGGCAGGCTGTGGCGAAGCCGAGGCTTTAAGCGTGTTCTCAAGGGATGGCCGGGGGGTTGCAGCCTTCTCTGCTTTACACACTGCAAATGGAAGGTGACATTGCATTCTCCCTGCGTTAGACATCAGCACCCACTTGAGAAATGGAGTTATGTGTGTGTTTTAAGACCATAAACCACCATAGACCCCTCATTTTCAGATCAATGTCTTTTTCAATTGCAGATTCTTAAACTTTAACTTTGGCCCCTCTCAAATCTTTGCTAACATCCCACATAGAAAGTGGGAGTTTGAAAAGAGGATATGGGATGGAGAGAGGAGGGGAATAGAGGACAGAAATGAGTCAGCTCAGTAAGTCGTGGAAGAATGAGAGCATTACTGGATTAGAAAAGAGACTCAAAGATACAGTGTAAAAAACCATTCAGAAACATTAGAAGAAAGAAAGTGAAGGTCGAGGGGTAACAGATGAAATAATGTGAAGACAGGGAGGGGAAGCTAGAGAGAGGGACCGTACGGAGGGAGGGAAGAAGGCGGTTGCAGGGGGAGGGGCGCTACTGAACGAGGTTAACCAGTCAGAGGCAGCGGAGCTCTGCAGGGGAATCTTCCCTTGGCAACACAAACACGCACCCGCCCCATAAAGGAGAGACAGCAGGCAGAGAAATACAGGGACAGGTGAACAGATGGCGCCAACTCAGAGACAGGCTGATCAGCTGACCAACTCCTCCCTGTGTGTGTGCGAGAGAGAGTGTATGAACGATCGAGCTAGTTCAAATGTTTGCAATGTATTTTTTTTTTCATTATTCATCAAATCTATAAATTAGTAGCATTGCTTGCTAAGGCTGATTGCTAATGCTCATACTTGGGGTTAGGAATTTCTACAGCCCCTATTTGCTTAAAGGGGTCCTATTATGCTCTTTTACAAAGTCTTGATTTTGTTTTGGGGGTGTACTAGAACATGATCTCATGCTTGGTGGTTCGAAAAACACATTATTTTTCACATAATTTACATTATTAAAATACCTTTCTCCCCAGCCTGGCACAAACGGCTCGATTAGTTCTGGGTTTTAATGAAGGCCCGCCTTTCGAAAAAAACGAAATGTGTTGTGATTGGTTAGCTGTCCCAGTGCGCTGTGATTGGCGAACAGCTTAGACAGTGTTTCAGTACTGCCACGCCCCTTGCTCCATCTTTCAACAAAAGCTTTTGGGCGAATCCGGCACTGTACTCCCTCGTGTTGTGGAAGCTGTCCTCAGTAAAATGCGCAGCACACAATAGCAAATTGGGGTTATAATGCTCTTTTAAAAAACGAAATATCTCCCTTTGGAGTGGACTTTGAGATTTGTAACTTTCTAGATCTTTTTTATGCCCAAACATACACACTACACACTGACTAAAATTAAAAAAGTGAAAAAGCATAATAGGACCCCTTTAATATTTCATTTCAATGCTTGATTTGTGGCTTCACAAAAGCCTCCAATTGTACAGCATCTTGTGGAGAGGTGTGTTTGTTAAATTTCTAAGTGATTATACTTTTTTCCACACAGAACACCTTAGCAACTGCATAGCAACAGCTTGACAACACCCTTCACCACTTGCATTTTAGTTCATTTAAATTAATTTACTAATGTAATGTAATATATTATAAAACTACAGTTCAAAAGTTTGGGATAAGTAAGATTCAGTAAGGATGCATTAAATCGATCAAAAGTGACAGTAAAGATATTTATGTTGTTACAAAAGATTTCCGTTTCAAATAAATGCTGTTATTTGTCTATTATTCAAAGTTTCCAAATCAGCATATTACAATGATTTCTAAAAAATCATGTGACAGTGAAGACTGGAGTAATGGCTGCTGAAAAATCAGTTTAGCAATCAATTGCATTTAAAAAAAAAATTAAAATAGAAAACAATTTTTAAAATTGTAATGATTTTTTACAATATGACTCTTTTATTGTATTTTATCATAAGATACTTTTTTGAAAAATATAACATCTTACTGACCCCAAACTTTAGAACGGTAGTGTATATGAAAAAAACAAATCTGGATTAAAAAATGTTTATGCTGTATTTTCTTTGCACACTTTTTTTATGTCATCATGACCTCTATGAAAAGGAAGAAAGCAGTGCTGAAAACTTTTTTCCATTCAGTCTCGATACCCCCATCAAAGCTACTTAGAGAAAATCTTGTTTGGAAAATCTTCTCAAAAAAAGTCTCAAGCTGTTTTCAGGCTGAAACCGATAAACTGAGTTTCTCTCGTTTTCAGCCTCGTATAACTTATTTCCAGCCCACGGTTGTCTAATGGCTGCGCAGTTTCAGTTTTCCAAGTCATGGTGTAAAATAGAATTTAGCCTCTTCACTTCCTCATGAAACAATCTGCTGATGTACAGTGTTCTTGGTTTATGTGTCACACATTACTTTGTAGGTTTAATAAATCAGTGCTGCTTCTTTCTGATTGACATTTGTGTTTCTAAATGTGAAATATGCTCCTCTCCCTTTCTTCTCCCATTCCAAATGCTTAAAGACGTTGAGAAAGAAAGGCTTTAACGGTTGCAACAGTCCAGAGCCAGATGGGGACGATTCAATAGACCAGAGTCCGTTACAGGAGGACAAATACCGCAAGAGCGAGGAGCTGGACATCCTCTTCAAACGCTACGGAGTGAGTATTCCTCTTTACCTTGTCGTTCTAACCTCCCTCCTTCTCTTTCTTCCCCTCTGTCTCTCTCTCCTATCCTCGGTCGGAAATAAATGAAGGCTCTGAACAAGAAAGAGCACCGGGATTCGGAGAGCCCAGACCCCGAGGAGCCGTTCTCCCTCACACCTCGCACAGAGGAGAAGTACAAAAAGATAGACGAGGAGTTTGATAAAATGATGCAGAGCTATAGGCTTTCAGTGAGTACCTGTGTGAAGAGGCCTGCTTTTGGCCCCGGCAAACCAACTCACACAGCCTGCTGTCGGCCCGGCAACCAACTCACAGAGCACCTAGCAACCATCTCTCACCCCATTCCCCTCCTACCACCCCTCAATCCCCTCAGAATGTGTGTGCTTGGGCCAGGAGAGGGCAGTCGGGGGCGAGAGGGCGAGTGTGGGCCGCATCCCTTTGATCCTCACAATCCACGCTTTCAAATGCGCCTGTGATTTATAGCTGGCTTGATTCTGCGTTCTGTTTTCTTATGTTCTTATGTTCTGCGTTGACTGATGCTTGTATCGTGTTTGCCAGGAATAGACTTGTGACTCATTTGGGTCCCGATTCAGGCGTCGGTGAAGATAATTTTCATTAAGGCACTGTCAAGAATGCTTTATGCATGAGCCTTGCATGAAGAATCTCCTCTCACAAGGTACAGAAACAAGAAAGTGCTGCTCCCTTTCTCAATGTATCGTGGGCCCAAGTTTGATATCATTTACATGGTGAACGTGATTCAACATGATGTGGGCAGCAGAGACTGATTAGTGTAGTAAGTTGCGTTCTCTTTTCTCTGTAATGCTAATGGGACTGGAAATTAGAAATTGCTTGGTAGCTGCATCCAAAAAGCATTTCGTCACCTGACGGAGGGCCAGTTTTCCTCTCTCTCGCCCCCCTCCCATTCTCCGCCCAGTGCACCGTTCACGGGCCGGAGCACAAAGAGAGTCATCCAGCACCTCTCTCTTCTCTCCCACATAATCCCAGCATGAGTGCCCGAGGAAGGAAAGCTAAAACCTTAATCCCTCTCACTGGGGACACCCAGCAGCATGTGCACTACAAGCCCTACTTAACAGGCTGGAAAATGATCAGTTTGTAATGAGTTTTTATATATTCACCACTAACTGTCTGACTTGGCTGTCATGGCAATTTCAGTGGATAAAGCTGGATTGTGAGGAAATTTACTTGAGATATTTTTTTTTCTTCTTCCTAGAAAAAATATTGCAAAACATGCTAATTTAAATTTGTTTTTTATTCTGGAATTGTTTTCAATTTCAACTTAAGTAAAAAAAGAGTAATATTTCAGTATTGTGCATCAAACAGGAATGCACTATACATCAGTGCTATATCAGTGATTATTATTTTTATATATTTTTTGTATTGGTTGATGTTGGATATACACTACCATTAAAAAGTTTGAAAATTCCATTACAGGAATAAATGACATTTTAAAATAAATATTGAAAATTAAATCTATTTATTGACCCTGAAAGATCATTCCTCATGTGCACTGTGATCTGCAGTAAGCTCCAAGCCAAAGGGACTTCATGTGAATATGATTTGCCAACTTGTTTCCCAAACCAGTCAGTCTTTCTCACTTCACTGGTCACGGTCTTCCTCAAAATCACACGGTCTTTCTTTTAGTACCAAGTGTCGTTCTTATCACAGTTGACTATCGCTTGTCTGTGTGTCTAGACTGATATAATCTTGAGTCTGTTGTATTTATCTTCAGTTGTTGAAGGCACATCAGAAGTGTAAGATTGCATTTTATGGCTGAGAAATTGGAGACTAGCAAACTAGATTATTTCTGTCTTGGTGCTCCATATTTTAAAACCAGCTGCTCATCTCACACTAATGACCCTCCCCTCCCTTCACCCTGCCTGGCCTGCATGCAGTGCTGGAACTTCGCCCACGGTCTTATCCTATAGCATATGCTACAATGGGTTACTCCCTCCAAAACTGTAGCTTGGATATGTTTAACCTGGAATATTCATTTAAAGCAGCTTTGGCATCAGTAGAATCTCATTAGAAGTCATTTCTGCGAAAACAACAGTGTTTATAGGAAACGTAAACCCATATTCGGCTATAACAACAAAGCTGTCTGTTGAAACTAACTCTTAAAACGAAACGTTCCTTAATAGCGTCTATATTCCATGAACCTTTAACATCCATGGAACCTTTCCATTGCACAAAAGCTTCTTTATATGAAAAAGAGTTCTTTAGGTTATTAAAATGTTCTTCACACTAAGAAAAAAAATGGTTCTTTTAAGAACTGTTCACTGAAATGTTCGTTGGGAAACCCAAAACGGCTCTTCTGTGGCGTCACTGCGAAAACCCCCTTTTGGAAACTTTATTTTTAAGAACGTAGTGACTATAATCTGCACACTTCAAACTACATTTTTCTGCTGAAGCTCAGACAGAGAGGCTAGAGGAGAAAGGGAGAAGGACAGAGGAACAGCCAGACTAACTCTATCAAACTGGGTCCCACTCAGAACACAGAAGGCCTACTGCGGCCCACATTCTAAATTTAGAGGCCCTGGTTTTGCTGAGGATCTTTGGAAAATGGGTCTCCATCAGAGCATCTGGACAGTTTGAGTCCACACTGATTGCTGAAGCTGGCTAATTGCGCTTCACAAGGCACGAGAACGAGGATCGGCTGACTCAGGAGTTGTCACGGCCACATGCCCCTTGTTTGAAACACCTGAGCCTACTGTGCGTGGTGGGTTATTCCCTCGAGCCATATTACCAGTTTAAGGACAACAGTTGCAGACTAAAATGGAGTATAATGCTGGGCTACAAAACAAGTGTTAAAATAAGACCGTAAACACTGGATGATTCAGTGAAATCTAGATGCAAATGAAGTGAAGACTTCCTGTTCCTTTCATTTCCAGCCTGGATAATTCACACTAAAACATTGACAGATTTTGCGTCTTACAAAATTAACTCCGCACCTTGTAGCTTCACATGCTCTGCTTTGAAGATGTTTGCACAAGTCACTGCATGCTATTAAAACCAATGTCTTGATGTACATGCAGGTGGGCGAGTTTAAGCCGATAACGTTTCCCTCTCTATCTGTGTTTCTCAGTCCACAGTGCCACCGCCCACTTTCTCCATGCCAGTCACAGTGCCGGTGTCCAGTCAGAGCCCTCTGCCATTCAGCAATCCCAGCAGCCTTGTCACCACTTCCTTCATCACCTCCACTCTCTCAGACCCACGCCTGCTGTCGCCACAGCAACCGCAGCTGCAGAGGAACACGGTGTCTCCTGGCCTGCCACAGAGACCTGCCAGTGCAGGTAAAATCCTGAGCAGATCAATGGCGCTGGGTACCAGTAAGCAAAACAGGAAGGAGGAAATAGTAGCTCATGTTGTGTACATGAGTTTATAATGTTGCCCTGTGGGTGTCGGATTAGCCGGAGCAACTGTTTCAGAGATATACCACTGCTTCATGCATAAAAGTGACTGTCAAACCTTCATCTCCTCTGCTCTGGAGTGCTTACATAGTGTACTGATCAGACCAGAATTTTTTGACCAGAATTGTAATATTGTAATATGCATCCTTACAGCATGTAGTCTTACTTCAGCCAATTCGGTTAAGTTTTCATTTCAGTATGTCAGTATCAGCTAAGCTGTAGCATCTTTTTTACACCTAGTATCAACATCTTGAGGCATACAATTGTAAATGAGGTTCAATGCATCTCATTGTGATTTGATCACTTAAAGCTCCTTTGGAGGTGGTCAGGGACACATGTCACATTTATAGTGTAAACTCTAATGTGTCCTGATGCATCCTTAAAAAACTCGAAGGACTACTGACTCACATAACATGTAATCTCTGCTAGGGTAAGCTTTGAAATAAAACAACTGCTTGATCGAATCATTTAAGAATAGAATAAAAGCTTTATTTCCACAAGACAGGGAAGGTGGACAATGTTATAGGCACAGCCGTGCAACATAAATGAGACAGTGTTTAAAAGTATACTTGAGCAATTGTATCATAGTATGTACAATATATTCACTGCCTTTTGGGGTCAGTATGATTTTTTTTTAATGCTGTGTTCACCAAGATTGCATTTATTTGATCAAAAACACAGTAAAAATTGTGAAATATTATTAGTTTAAAATAACTGTTGCCTATTTTTTAAGATGATTTTTATTCCTGTAATGTCAAAACTGAATTTTCAGCAGCCATTACTCCAGTCATTCTTCAGTGTCCTGATCCTTCAGGAATCATTTTAATATGCTGATTTGGTGTTCAAGAAACATTTCTTTTTATTATTGATTAAAATGGTTTTAATATTTTTGTGGAGAAGTTCAAAAGAACAAAATTGATTTGAAATAGAAATCTTTTGCAACAGTGTAGAGGTCTTTTTTATTATCAGTATTAATTTAAAATAAATTATCAATTTAAAAAAACTTTTGAATGGTAGTGTACACTTATATGCTGTACAAACACTATACATCTTAAATATGATTCATATAAATGCAAAAGACTTCACTGAATGTGCACTTCATTATGACACATTGATGTAAAGTATCTATATAGTCCAGAAATAAGACACCCTCCCTTAAAATTCTGTATCCCATCCCCCAAAAGACACATGTTCAGACCAGGTGTAAACAACAGTCTGTCTTGGCTGACCATCTGTGATCAAATCACCCGAGACTAATGTTATTTCCTTTAGTCCAAAAACTTAATTTTCTGTTCCAGATTTGTTTGGCTTTAGATCTAGATTTAGAGTCTGTACTCTAGACTTGAAATTTCAGCCTTCCTGTAACTATTTTGTCCTTTTTCCAGGTGCTCTTCTGGGAGGTGACCTCAACAATTCAAACGGAGCATGCCCAAGCCCTGTGGGTAAGTCAGCCAGACGGCCCTGATAATGCCTCTTCATTTTCACCTGAATAATGCATCAGTCTGAGTCAAACTGCTTGAAATCGAAGGGCACGCTTTAGACCTGCAGAGTGGAATGAGAGTTTTCAATCTCATCCGATAAGATATGATCTGATCTGACCGTGATTATGAGAATGACAGCAGCTCTATGAAGGTTGTCCGAACATAAAAATCTGAAAGCGGGTGATCAGATCAGACATCCACTGTATGCTCACACACCTGTTTGCTTGTGACAGCTGAAGCTCACACTGTGCTCTCCAAGCATGCCTGTAAACACCCTCATGGGACCATGGGGCACGAGTGACATGAATGTTATGGGTCAACACCACACATGTCATTTTTCCTACTCCGGCCTTCCATTTTCTTAAATTGTCATTAGTTTTTTCTCTTTTCCTCTCCATTTATGTGCCCTTGCATAACTGTCTTCCCCTCTCAGCTGTTTTTCATATCTCACTCGTGACATTCTGAATGCCCAGCTTAAACCAGCACGCTCCGTCCCCTCCCCTCCCACTCTGTCACACTCCCTTCTCTCCTCCCAGCCGATCTTGACAGTCCCTGACAGCTGTAGGTTCTCCTGCCACTGATCTTCAAAGCGCACATGAGTCTCATGGACATTTTAAGTGGGCATTTAAAATGTGAACATTTAATCAGTGAAGAGGCTGTGGAGTCACTGGAAAAACACCTCCCATGGTTTCTTGGGATTGTGTGTATATTCTTTGGCACATTCAATGAATATGCCTTATTTTGGTGTTCCATGCCTTTTTTGATGTTTTTTTTTTTTTGTTATGTGAAGAATTAAATTTAAACCTAAATTTAACCAAGAATTAAATGGTAAAAATTATACAACAATGGCATAATTGTGACATAATCTATTTAATGGATATTAAATTATTAGCCTAGTAAAAAATTTATATTTTTAATTATTTATTATTTTATATAAATAATTAATTTGATATAGAATGAATGATTTTCTTCCCATGCTGCTCTATCCAAACTGCTTTTCTTCATCCGACTCAACTTTGAACAGTGTTATCAAAGTTGGGTGGAAAAATGATCACATTTTTGGGAAATGGATCATTTTTTGTCAGTAATTATCCTTTTTTTTTTTGTCCCAAAATAGTCTGCCCCTTAAGACTAAATTTGCAACCCTTTTACTATATATGTTTGTTAATTTGACTAAATAAATTAATCTGACTAAATACATTAATTTGACGTTCTGCGCTTTTCTTGCTTTCCTGAAGGTAAAGCACCTCCTTCCACTATTTGTTGAGAAAGAAAACGTTTTACTAAAAAAGTTTTAACGTTTTTAAAAAAGTTTTAATAATTTACAGTTTTGTTGCCCGTGGGAAATACTTTTTGTATATGTGGAGTGATTTGTTTTTCCCTAAGAAACTTTCTCAGCTCTTACCAAACTGCTTTTCTCTGTCCATTACCACTCCTTGTGTCTCATTCTCTCTCTCTTGCTGTCCGTTGCCCCTCCCTTCCCTCCATTCTCAGCTGTTGCTCTGGGAATGTCAGCATTGACGTCATGTAGCATTCCTACCATTCCCAAGAGAGAGAGGGACAGAGAGCGAGAGAGACATGGACAGAGACGAAAAGAAAAAGGCAGTCAGACCTTTTGAAGTGGGGATTAATAGAAGCCGGAGCTTACAACCAACACTCACACAAACAGCACACTCACATATACATGCTCATATCCACTATATTTTCCAGCATACTCTCTGACCCAGGTTCATAGAGCATAAACAAGTGTGTTTATACACATGTTTCTGTCTCAGCCCCCCTCTAAAAGCCAGACTGAACTTAAAGCTGTGTTTCCTAGGGCAGAGAACAGCTGAGCATATCTCTTCTCTACTGCCAAGGAATTGCAGCTCCCTTTGCAATCTCTTTCCATTCAGAGCTGCTGACGCGGTTGTTGATCTCACACACACACACACACACACACACGTCTAGCGGAGCAACAAGCAGTTGTTGTTGCCCTGTAACCAGAGCTCAGATAGGATAAAATATCAAACTGCAAATGTCTCTCCAGTCTGAAGCTCTTAAATGATTCATAAACTGAACACCTCTAATTTCGATAGACTAATTTAGTGTATTAAATTAGTTTAGTTTTTAAAGCGTCAGCTTATAGCACAGTTTAAAAGCAGCAGGGGAGACTGGGGTTGGTTGGCAGAGCTTTCACTTTATTCATTATCTTTTGTGTTATAAATATTAAGATGACCCAGCAAGGTAAAAATGAAAGTGTACAATCTTGAGTTAAAAGAAAAAAGTTTAATGTCTAAAAATATTTAAAGAAAAAAATTTTGATCATTCATGACTAAAATTATGTGCCAACATAGGAATAGTTGGCACGGGTTGTGGGTTTTTTGTCTTCTGGCCAACTTTATTTATGAAAAGAGTTGGGTAGGGTATATAAAACCAACCCAACTCTTTTCATAAATATAATGTATATTATTATTGTTATAAAAATAATAAAACAGGCACATATAACACCTTTTCATAAATTTGGCCAAAAAAAATGAGCCAAAACATGATTTCTTACAAGTATCAAAATATAATTGGTTCCCATTTTGATTAACTAACATAGATTGTAATATTTTTTTTTTTAAATATACATTTTTGTTAGATTTTATTTTGTCAGACAGGTTTTAGTCATGATAGGATGTCTTGATAGAATCAGTGACTGTGAATGCAGATGATGTTACACGATGCTACTGTATGTTGCATTGTGACAGCACCCTATTATGACCCATAACTTTACCCTGTGCCATCCAACTCTTGTAGCCAACCAACCCCGTCTCCCCTACAGCAGCATGTTAAAATAGCATTGCTAAAAATATTTGTAGTATAAATATTTTAGATATTTCTGTACAGCTGAGACATCAGTGCGTAGCCATAGCACTAGCAAGTGACGTTCATGTTGTGCTGAGAGAATAGTGTTATTCAGTTCCAGAATGTGGGAAAACATTGGGAAAGTCCCCAGTCTCTCTCTCTCGGCCATGCTCTGAAACACAGATCATAGCATACTCTGCCTTCCTCTGCAAACACTGCCCTTGAGTTTGACTACTTATCTGATTAGATCAAGCATTACATGTGCTACATCGTCATAAACAAAATAGAGCAAAAATATTTCTATAACAAAGCTGGGAAGAAAGTCGAGGAACAGGATGAACTGGTGTCAGTTAGATACCCTGATCCCTTCCCTGTGTGTGTCTGCTTGTGCGTGCATTTCCTCCCTGAAAGGAATGCGGTTCTCCAACCTAAAAACCAGTAAGTATTAATCCTCCAATTACAACATAATAGAGCTGTAATCTAAAAAAAAACAGAGGATTTAGTTTGCAGCACAAAGTGTTAGAAAACACATCTGCCATGGTGAGGGAGACCCTAATAGGATTATTTTCCCTGGTGGGTAATTATTGTGTTTTTCCCATCAATACAAATTATAGAAAACAGAAAATATGATCACGGTCGTGTATCTGAATTTTGTGTCCAAAAAATGCAGTGTTTCTTAGGGTTGATAAGAAAAAAAATCAACCAAGGTCTTTTTTTTGTAAATAAATAGCAGCTCTCTGTTGACATCTTGCTGTCTTTTCCTGGTTCTCTTTCTGTTTCTGTAGCCAATGGTTACGTCAGTGCCAGGGCCTCCCCAGGACTGCTCTCAGTCTCCAACGGAAACAGCCTGGGGAAAGTAGTGCCGGCTAAATCTCCCCCTCCGCCCAGCACTCAGATGGTGAACAGTCGTAAACCGGACCTTCGGGTCATCACCTCCCAGGGCAGCAAGGGTCTCCTGCAGCTGGTGAGCACTTCCACATTACTCTACAGGAGCCTCAATGGGTCAAACATCAAATTTCAAAGCTGTTCCGTGTTACAACATATGAGGGCCAATGTTAGAGATGGGAACAGGTCTAGGCTCTCAGTGTGATGCTACACAGGAATTTCTCACAGGGACCATGAGAGGGGGAAGTAAAGCTGTCAGATACATTGAGCTGATTTATTCACTTCTGTCTGCTCTCAGTATGTGTGTGTGTGTGTTTATGTGTGACCTCATTTACACATGCTCTTAAGATCCATCAAGATTGCTTCGATCACAGATGGGCAGTGCTAAATACAGGTGTAAACGATTTTGAAAAATTGTCACCACAACTAGCATTTTGTAGAGCAGGGCTTGTTTCAAGCAGCTTTAAAAGAAAAAGAAAATAAACTAAAATATTATTTATTTATTAAATTGAATTAAATTAAAATGTTATTTATTTATTTATTAAAAATAAATATCAATGTGAAGTGCATTAAACATCACATTAAATCAGGGTTTCATGAACTGGGGTTCATGAAGGAACTGCAAGGGTTCATGAATTGATGAAAAATTAATACTTAATTAAAATTTTTAAAAATTATACTTTTTAAAATAAAAGCAATAAGAAAAAACTTTCATGTAAAGAGAAATGTAAAAGAGAAAAAAAGGGAAGAATTAGGGAAAATAATAATAAATTTTGAATCTAATCTAATTACAAATCCTTAATTTTTGGAATCTGATTATATAATCCACCATCTATGCAGAATTGTGACTGATTTAAAAAAAAAATTTAGTAGTGAACATGACTATTGAAACAATTAGTTTAAAATTTAAAAAATTATATTAGAGTAACCGTGTTCTCCCATTTTTTCATTTTTTCAAAAAATCAGAATGCAGTATCATACTGATGTAGTAAGTAATATGTGCAGTCATAAAGTCTCAAACTCTTTCCTTCAAAATCTGACCAGAAGTGGTCACTTCATATCAACCGAGACAGAAACCAGGGCTTGTGTGTTGGAGTTGTAATCTTTTTTTTTTTTGTATTTGTTTCTGGCTTCGCAGACAGATGAAGAGCTGGAGTTGGTGAGTGAGGTGAATACAGCTCAATTCTTTTGACTGTTGTGCTGTGAACGGTTTCACAACATTTGACAAATGTTTGATGAACGTTTAATGGATGTTGTGTATTGAACCATTTTTTTCTGCACCTTTTTTATTCACGCCATTATTCACTGATCAAATTGTATTGATTAAAGAGTTTAATTGGTTAAAAATTATTTGTATTTGTTGAAGAATACAGTGTATACAGTGTTTTTCATAAATGATCTAATTGGTGGTCAGTGAATTGGAGTTAAATGTGTGCTGTTTATTCAGTTGCAGGCTGACTGCCTGATTATTGTGTACGGTTTTAAATGAATGCACACACTCAAGGCGAAATGCACATATGCAGGGGTTGATCTCACATGAGTCAGACACACTAGATCAAATGTGGAGCTCAGCGGAGCAGAAGACCTCACTCCAGAGATCAATTTGTCTGTCTGTCTCTCTCCCACCTTCTTTCACTTCTTGATGTATTTTCCTCTAATGATTGTGGTCCAATGACACATTAAGTGTAGTGCATGCACATCTGAGTTTGGGGTGGGAAGGGAGGGTGTTTCAGCCATCTCAGCCTCTGGATCTGTGAGTGCGTGCATGAGCAGGGCAAACCAATGTCCAGTGACTGCTGAATCATGGGAGTCTTTTTGACTAAAAAATTGGCCTCTGTCTCAGTGCCCTTGTAGAACCAAGAAGACTTTCAAAACGCCCAAGGGGTTTAAATGCAAATGTTTGACACTGGTTTGCTCTGCAGACACACTCTACCCAATGTGTGTTTTGTAGTGAAGTGTTTAGATTTTTTTCTGCATGATTGAGAGCTCGGCTCAACAATGAGGATTTTTTTGTGTGGTGAGTTAGTCAGTTTTTAATTGCTCTCTCAACATTTTCAACAGCCCCACCACAAAGAATGATCTTGTTTATTTTTTATTATTATTATATTAATTTTATATATAGTTATTATATTTATTTAATATATTAATTTTATTTTTAGCAACATCTTATATTATGTTTCTTTATATTATGCTATTATATTCTTTAGGAAAATATATTTGTATTTTTTATTTTACGAATTATGATATATTTAATATTTTTCTTTTAATTGTTTTATTTTAAAAGCTACAAATAATGGCATATGATTTAAAATATTATATTTGTTTGATACTTCCAAGAATATTACAAAACAAAATAATATTACCTAAATAATAATAATAGTCTAAATAATATAGTGGCATATTTTAATGAGCAGAATTCACACCAATGTTCAGTACATCATATAAACCAAGAGTACAAATATCAGTTCTGTCACCTGACCCAAAGCGCTTTCATACTTGCCTTCGACCATCCTTATTGTTGAGTTTCAGGACATTGATCTTAATGTTTTCACTCAGTTTAGAGTGTAGAGAGATGTTTAGAGTGACAGTTTGAAGCTGTGGAGCTCACGTTGTTTGTATGGACTTTGTTAGTTATAATGATTGATTATTACTATTATTAGGATTGCATTCAATACTCTAAAATTATCTAAAATGTTTAATCTTCAGAAGTGTCTGAAATTTGAAGATTGCATTCATATGCATACATATACAAATCTTTCAGAGGTGTTCATGTCCATTCTTTCCTTGCCCGGAAAGTGAGCTCATGTACTTCTCTTAAACTTATCTTATCTCTCTCTTTTTTTCTCGTCCTCTGGCTTTCCAGAATGCTCAGCGGTTAGGCAGGCCTCAAGTGGCCCAGCCTCTTACCACACCAGTGGTTTCCGTGGCAACGCCGAGCCTCCTGACTGGATTGCATTCAATACTCTAAAATTATCTCAAATGTTTAATCTTCAGAAGTGTCTGAAATTTGAAGATTGCATTCATATGCATACGTATACAAATCTTTCAGAGGTGTTCATGTCCATTCTTTCCTTGCCCGGAAAGTGAGCTCATGTACTTCTCTTAAACTTATCTTATCTCTCTCTTTTTTTCTCGTCCTCTGGCTTTCCAGAATGCTCAGCGGTTAGGCGCCTCTCAAGTGGCCCAGCCTCTTACCACACCAGTGGTTTCCGTGGCAACGCCGAGCCTCCTGACTCCATTCTCCATGCCAACCGCCTACAACACAGGTGAGAGTGACGTCACTCTGCAGGCCTGCACACATTAGAGACAAATGAATGTGTTCTGCTGCTTTAGTTTACAAGGTTATGGCCCATTTATCTCTTCTACTTGCTTTCTTTTACTTAATATTCTGTTATTCCCCATTTCTCGCCTCTCTTTCGAGGCTAGATTCATCAATAGAGTTTATTTTGAATATGAAAGGAAAAACTACATGAATATAGATGTTATATCATCAGAACTACAGAACTCTGTAAATAAATATGCATAAAATGTTCATCTTTGTTTTCATGCAGAGTACCAGCTAACAAGTGCAGATCTCACAGCCCTCCAGGCCTTTACGCCATCGGGTGCACTGTTGCCAAGCAACATGACCACTTGGCAACAGCAGCAGCAGCCGTCTGTATCCCAGCAACCACAGCAGCAGCCATCCGTATCCCAGCAACAGCCTCAGCAGCAGCAGCAACAACAACCCCAGCAGCTAACTCTGGCCTCCCTCAGTAATCTTGTGTACGTATTATGCCTTTTACAGCCTCTCTGTCTCTTGCTCGCACCTACTCACACATGCACCTGGTTCTTCACTAACCACATGTCCATAGTGTGAGCCCACATGCACCACATCTACTTCCTGTCTACAGTGTAGAGATGACTGTTTTGGTGATATATGCCTCACTAGTCTGAGTGTACCTTTAGCTACATCTAGGTAGATACTGTAAAGTTTATGGGGCAACCCTTTACAATAAGGTTATATATTTTAATAGATTTAATGCAGAAGATAACATGAAATAAAAAATTAAATACTGTTCAGAAGTTTGTGGTAAGATTTATATATATTTTTTAAATATAATTATTCAGCAGTGAGGAATTAAATTGATCAAATGTCACAGTAAAGTCTTTTGGTAAAGAATTTAAACAAAGATATAAATGTTGTTCTTTTGAACTTTCTATTCATCAAAAAAAAAATCCTAAAAAAAAAAAAGTATCAGTTACCATAAAAATATGAAACAGCACTGTTTTCAACAATGTTTAAAAAATGTTTTGAGCATCAAATTAGCTGAATGATTTCTGAAGGATTAAGAGATATTAAATAGAAAACAGTTATTTTAAATTGTAATATATATTTCACAATATTTCTGTTTTACAGTGTTTCTGATTTAATAAAAACAGCTTACCACCTCCAAACTTTTTGTTTACAGTATTTATTAATTAAATGTAAAATATTAATTTTACATATACTAATACATTTCAGGTTTAAGTTCATTTAAATTATCAACTTTAATTAATTGTCAGTTCATGATACCTAATGCATTAACTAATTGCACCTTTTTGTAAAGTGTTACCGTTTAACATTAAGCTAAAATAGATTTTTTTTAGAAGCTGCATTAGCACTAACTAGTGTCCTTCCTAGAAAAATGTTTTGGACGTTATTGCCTAAGTAAGCAGCTCATTCGTTGTTACATTATTAATCTGTGATTTTATTCCCACTGCACATAAATGTAACACTTTAATCTAGTTGCATTTTGTGACTCTGCTTCATCAGCTACTGAAAGAGCATCACAACTACTCTGTGATTCAAAACTATGTTACAGGGACATCTAGATGCCCTGAATATGATGTTTTTATGTTCAGGACGTGAATTTAATGTACAGGGCAGAACAGCTGAAAGCCTGTGCTACCTACATAATAGCCTGGGGCTCAGGTCAAGGGCAGCTGTATGCTACATTATTAGCACGACACATACATCTACTTTGGTGTGATTTTGCTCTTTTTTTTTCAGTTGTATTCAGCTGTATAGCAGGGGTCATGATCTCATATTAGCAATCACATGAACAAGACGTAATGACAGCAGAGGCTAATGATCATCAGTAGCGCACAACCTAAAGCATGCGTATTCTCCCTCAGAGATTGACCTAAATAACTGTCTTTTGGTCTCCCACACAGACGTTTTCCTCTTTTTCTTCCTTTTTTTCTCTCCTCCCCATTGCTCCCCTTGGGGGGCAAACATGGAGGTGTTCTAGTCTGGCTTTAATGCCTGCTAACAGCGGGGTTAGTGCTGTGCTATGCTCTCATTAGCGTGACTGTTCGCTTAGAGGGAGGGGGCACTTCTGTTAATGCTGAGTACAGATTTGCTGATTTCTGGTGCAGGTCTAACCTGCCGTGTGTGTGTGTGTTTGTGTGTCCTCTCTCATTTGTTTACAGCATGTGGGGCTCAGACAAACAGAACGGAGAGATGGCTCACTGCATATCTGGTCTGGCTGCTAATCTCAGGTGAATGGGGCCTTATGGGCGCTTTGTGTCAGCCAGTCAAACCGTGGGCTCTCTGTGTTAGCCAGTCATATTCTGTGGGTGCAGTGTGTCAGCCTATTACGCACCGCTGTCCTGTCTGTCACCTGCCATGGCCTAGTTGTCATGCTTACCGTCTCGGACCGTGCTGAAGAATGTTCGCGCTTTCGTCTTCTCACAGATGACCATCTCATCATCAGAGTTCTCTCTTCGTTAAATCCAAATTTAGCATTTTATATGTGTCTTTTTATATTTTTCTTGTTCATTGTTTACTGTCCAGTGTCCTGTGCGCGACATGAACAGATTTACATAAGAATTCAGTGCTTTTCTAATAAATGTAGCACTTAATGTCCTGATAACTGTGCAGGTAGAGATTAGTACTCGAAAGTAGGACAGACATCTCCATCATGTCCTCCCAAGTGGGTCAGGACTCTCTGGGGTTCATTCGTTCGTCCGTTTGTAACCTGCTGCATGGCCACACGTTCATCACGCCAGCATATCCTGCTCTGAATCACTTCAAGCAACCACATATTATATAAACCAGGCTGTTCAGCACAGCAGTAGGTCAACACTTAGAAAGTTTATCTGCAACTATTTTATGATGATCATTTGATCGACAGCAATGCACAATAATAAACACTATACAGTGTATTATTTTAGTAGCAATATAGTTAAATATTTCACATATTAATTCTTGAGTCTGCTTTTTTTCACATGCCGGTACTAGTATATCCCATTTAATATGATATTTACGCATTATTTGCAGTCACTTTGGTAAGAATGTGTCTGCTGAAGAACCTGTATTTAATGTAATGTAATTTGATTTGTGGTTTTACTGCAGAAATTTTCATAAATAATTGACCCTTCACTAAGCCTTGCCTTGAATATGTTACCAATTCTACAATAGCAATTGCTGCATTTCACCATATTATTACACCAAAAATAAAATTGGGTGTACAAACAGGTTTCACCCCAAAATTGCTAATAAATTTCACAAAGTTACAAAGAAATGGTAACAAATTAAATTTAATGTGAAATTTTGAAGTAGAAAAACAGAAATAGTATTTTCTTGTAAAACCTTATCTTTGTTTTATGTACACGTGAACAATCTTTTTTTTTTTTTTTTTTTTAAGTGTAGTTAAGACTCTTTTCTAATGTCAATCTATGATCTGTGTTTTGATAGTTTCAAACAGAATTGTAATGAAATTATCCAATAATATAGTAAAACATTGTTTCCAGGGCACATTTAGTGGTGATACAAGTTATCCAGAGAGGATACAGGTGGTATTTGTTTACCAAAGTAAAAAAAAAAAAAAACCTTGATGCTGTGGATTCCCAAATGAACATGAAAACATCAGTAGCTCATTTAAACATAAGTATTTAATTAATTTGCATGTTGAGTCAGGTCATAGTACAAGCGATGAAAGTTTCACTGCACAGTTCATTCTTATGGGACATTCTCTAAAGCTTCTCTAAGTGAACAACTGTAACCAAGGGGTGAACAGCCTAGCAAAAGATCAATGTAGCTTTTCTGTCACTAGCTGTTTCCTTATTATATATGACAAGCAATATTTTGCAATGAAAATATTTTGTTTTGTCCTGCCTTTTCCCTCTATAAGTCAACTTTAATTTTTCTGTGAATTTAACTAATTTCTTTCACTGACCTCAAGAGGACGTACGAGTAGTTTTAATATCATCCCATAATTTGCGGCTTCTCCACTCTCAGTTCAAAGAAGAAAATATTATTCCAGATATGCTGTAGGTATTAGGTTTAGCAGGACTGATACAGTATTTTCATGTCTTCAGTACAGCCACGAGCAGATTTCATTGATCAGTAATGCAGAAACCTTACACCACTTTATCAGAGCTTCCCATTCTCCTGGCAGCAGCTGCTGTGTTCTTTGCAAATATACAGTGAATTCCAAATGAATTTCTCTCTCATTATGCCTGAGGAACCCGTCATTACGTACGTCCCACTGTGGCCCTGACTCCCTGTTCCTTCTAATATAAATGCTAATGGAGCCACGAGAGCTCCCTGCCGCTCTGCCACCCTGTCTTCTGTTTTCATGTCATCAAATAATTTTCCCTTGCGCCATGACTTCGGCGGCCAGGCCTCTCCTGCCCAGACTGGGGTGAAGACTTACTCTTTCCGCTATGCATGACAGTGGGATATGTATTTCTGTTTTTGGAAGTAAGCATTCAGTTGGGTTTCTTTCTCCTGCTGAGCAGTCCATGTTAACTGTGCGTAGACACCTGTCTGTCCCTCAACTGTTGTAGATGAGTAAATGCTGTGATGTACGGGTGTGTTTGTCACATGATATTGATTATTGTAGATGCTAGAGTTGGTTTCGCCTGTCTCTTTCTCTGCAGTGTGACATCTCAGGGCAGCTTACTCTTGGGCAGGGAGGAAGGGATCAGCTGGTATTGTATCTGGCTTTTCCTCTCTCCGTCTCTCTCTGTTTGTCTGTCTTGTGGCCGTTTTCTATGCGCTAATGGCACTAACTCTCCCGCTCTCTCTCTTTGTTTTCTCTCTCTATCAGTCTCTGGCTGCTTGGCTGTAGGAAGCTGGGCTTTGTCTTTGTCAGTGATTTGCTGAGTTGGCCTTTTCTTTCTGTTTTGCATTAGAACATACTGAAACAGCACCTGCACCTTAATCAATCAACCTGTACAGGTCCACAAGACCAAACTCTCCATGCTTTACTACCCACTCACCCTCTCACTGTGCCATCTCTCTTTCCCTTAGTTCACTTACATTCTTTAATTTTGTAATTTTTTTTGTCTTCCTCTTCATTTCCTTTTGTTTGCTTTTACATTTTTTCCTTTCTCTTCCTCTGCCATTCCCTTTCAGTTTTTTCTTTTTCATTTTCTTTCCTCTTCCATATTCCTTTCTTTTATTTCTTCTGATTTTCTTTTTCCTTTGTTTCCCTTTACTTTACTTTTTGTTTCCTTTATTTCCTTTCTTTTCGCTTTACATTTCATTTAACATACATAAGTTTCTTTTCTTTTTTCCTGTTCCCCTTTTTCTTTTCTTTTCTCTTATCTTCTTTCCTTTCGTTTTCCATTTTTTCCATTTCTGTTTCTTTTACTTTCTTCGTTGCTTTTCCTCATCCATGTCCTTTCCTCTTCCTCTCATTTTTTCTTTTCAGTTTTTTTCCTTTATCATTTCTGCCATTTCTTTTATTTTTCCTTGCCCGTTTCTTTTCCTTTCATTTTACTTTTCAGTTCCTTTACTTTTTTCTGTTTCCTTTTTCTTTCCACTTCCTTTCCTCTTCTCTTCTCTTCTCTTCTCTTCTCTTCTCTTCTCTTCCAGGAATAGTTTAGTCTAATCCCATCATCCTTCCACTTCCTTTCCTCTTCTCTTCTCTTCTCTTCTCTTCTCTTCTCCACAGGAAAACCACAGGAATAGTTTAGTCTAATCCCATCATCAATAATACACTAAATACAGTGTGTTAGGCTGCTGTCTAATTACACTGGCACATAAACAAACACACTCACTGCAGTTAAGGGTATGTGGCATGTTTTGTGAAAAGAGGCTGATCAAGTCGTGACTGCATGGCTAGCAGGAGTTAAGGGACAGAGATAATTTGTCTGGCTTCTGTGCATCTTATAGCTGCTTTGTTGTACTATTATTGTTTGTATGCTGAAATGTGGCTGTTCAGAGGTAGTGCAAAACACGGTAAAGCTGTGGGTAACATTGCTGTTTGTCCACATGTATGTTTGTCAAATTTCAAATGTATATTATTGCAATGCATCAAGTGTCATCTTATTAATAGCAATATCCATGATGTTAATTATTCTTCTCCTTCTCCTTCTACCGTAGGCCCTTGGGAACGATCCCTCATGGAGCTACTCTGACGGTTAACACTAACCCCAATGTCAGCATCAAATCCGAGCCAGTGTCTCCTAACCGGGATCGCAGCACCCCTTGTTCCACCGCCGGGGCAGTGGGTGGCATATCAGGCCTAACTGTGACCCAGTATCCAGTGAATCTGCGTTTGGAGCCCACCGGCCGCTCTCCGGTCGACAGCATCAGCAGTAATGGCAGCTCTTACGAGGGAAGCGACCGAGACGACGGAGGGCAGCCGCGCCATCCTGATTTCAACTCCGCCAGCCTGGGTCTCCTCCGAGCTTCTGGAGAGCAACCGGCTCAAGCAGAGCAGCAGGAGTCAGCCAGCGTGAAACGCATGAGACTGGACACCTGGGTCACATAAACGCTGAAAGAGAAAGCGAGAGAGCTGCTCTCTCACCCGCACATACACACACACCGACACAAACACACCCCTAGTGGCACCTGCTTTCGGCAGCCAATCTCAGTCCGCACTTAGACACATGCATGCGCCTGTCTCTCTGTCTATCTCTCTCTTCCTGTCTCTCTCACTCTTGTCTCACTCTCAGACACACTCATATTTACTGGTGTGTGTGTATATATTTATATCAAATATGCATATATGATCACACGCACTAGATCCTCACACACACAGTTGCCAATCCAGGTGTAAACGTGTTCACGTATACGAGACTGAAGAGATGTACCAGGCGGAAGGTCATTTGGCTACGTCTCTGATATCCCGCCCTTGCTCAGAGAGGCCATCTGGATCTCAGATCAACTTTTGCAGGCCTTACCATTGACCCAAACAGAGTTCAGCGGCACTGCTCTGTCGAAACAGCATAACAACAGCTTATGTTGCATAGACAAGCCTGTCAATCTCTTTTTTTGTATTGATTTCTCTTTTGTTTTGTTTTTGTATGAATGGTTAAATTTGCCATTTATCTTCTCGATTGACTCTTCCTCACTTGCTTTTCCTCTTTTCTTTTTCAGCTCTTGAGCAGCTGCCTATAGAATCGCCCCCGTTCCTTTTGTAACAACTTTAAAGTATGATCTTTATCTTTGTTTTTCTAACTGTGCAAAAACTACGCATAGTGTGCGTGTGTGTGTGTCAGCCGTGAGACGGAGGTGCTCATTCATTCGATCGCTAAACACAATTCAGCCAAAAAAAAACTCCACTCGACTCGATCATGTTTGTTTTCCATCTTTCGTCGAATCGTAATCTCGCACCAGTCCCCTCGGTTGCACACTCCTATGCGTGTGTCTATCGGCAGAGCTCGAAGCACAAATGCCGCTCCGCATCCTCGATTTTCTGCGTACGCGCGGACTGTAAATGTGGTGTCGTTGATGGAAATGTAGATCTATCTGTACTAATGAGATCCAGGCGTGCAGGAAACACACTGATGTGTTCGTATCAGCCTGCAGTGTAACTGTGAGCAGCGGTCTAGCTCTGCCACATTATGCTATATTTATTGTTTTCGTCAGGCTGTGTAATTCAAAGATTAATTAGTTAACTTTATGGGATGAGTATGCTTAATTATTGTTTGTAAGATTCCAGGAATAAGTTAAAAGTGGTCAAAAAAAAGTCTGGATGGCGAGTTTTTAGATGTTTGAGATCATGTATATACAAAATTTATCAGTGTTTCAGAACAGGTTTATAGGGAAAGAGTTGGTGGCAAACACACATCTCAGCTAGCTCATTTTAGCTAAGAAAGAGATGGAGGATCGTGTAGCGCTGTGTGTGTGTGTGTGAGAAGCGTTGAGATTGTATAGCGATGTATGTTCACATATATTCTGCTGGGTCTTTCTGAAACAGCGCTGTAATCTCAGTGGAACCGTCTCCTTCAACCTCTACCTGTAAATAAACTGTACCGTGTTGTAAGTTAGCAAGGTGGAGAGGCAGATGAAGGAGGATTTGACTGTTTTTAAGCGTGACTCTTTTCTGTCCTTTTTATCCTGATGGCACGCACTTTAAAATCTTTCCCCCTTGCCCGCTCGCACACCTTCAGACACACTCGTGAGGGATTTATGCGTCCTCGCATTATCATTTTCACGATCAGTCCACTATCCGTCATTTTTACACCTCCATTTCCCCCAACAGGAATTTTCTAGAGCGATTTCCCTGACAGCTTCGAAGGGAATACAGCCTCCTTTCACCTATAAGACATTTAAAGCATTCAGGGAAGGACGTTTGTTTTTTTGTTTTGTGAGATCATGGCTTATTGCACTTCACATGTTTAACCGTGAACAATAATAGAAGAAATAGGCTATGTCACGTTTTGTAAAAAGAAAAGAAAAAAAGGCAACAAAGAAAAAAGAATGTTGTACTGAAATCTAGATTAGGTTTACACGTGTTGCAGATGTGACAATTATGTACACAAATCGTTTTCTGTGCATTAGTGTATTCTCTTAAGTGACAAAGATGAAGAATGTTTCCGTGACGATTTTGAAAAATGACGAGATTAAGTGAAGACAGCGTTAGGGAAGGGAAATAGGGTTCAAAATTATTTCAAATATGGCATAGGCTATTCTCCTCTCAAAAGATGAGTTTTGAGTGTTAGTATATTTATATTCAAGGTGAGACTCACCTGTCCGTCATCGGCTTCTCTACCTCTCCCTTCATCCTCTCGTATCTTCTCTTTCTCTCGTTTTTTCCCACTCCTTCACTCACAGAGGAAGACAGAAGCCATTTAATTTCACCTCAACAGGTGACCCACCTTTTGTTAAACCAGATTACACACACACACACACGCACACATGATGTATGCAGTGCCGGGAGAGTAAGCGTTTGTTTGGACTCATCACAGACCTGTGTTCGTATCCCATCGACTGAGGTTCTAGAGCTACTGGGCGGATGATTTCTAGAACTGTATCATAGCAGAGTGAGGCCTCTGCAGCGCACCCGCTGACTTAAAGACTGTTGTGTCCTGAGCTTTGAACAAATGCAGTGGTTTCTATGTACGTTTATAAGATGACGGCCTGATACTCGAGGCCGGTGACTGTAAAGCGATGCGCCTGGGATGGTCCGGTGCCTCGAAGCCCTGGCTATGTTGATTTTTAGGCTAAGACAACGTTCGAAAAGCTCTCGCAAGGACCTCATGATAAAATTAGGAATCCGAGTAATCAAAGAAAAGACAATCGTCCGGTGAATAGTTCACTTTTGCCCCCGTATTCCCTTTGTATGATGTCTCGAGATTCTCACATACTTTTTCTCGTGTTAATTTGTGCTGGTGACAGTTTTATTGTCTGTTTTTATTATAATTGTTATGATGATTATCATTGCCATTATGGTTATCGTCACAGATGGTAATAATAATGATAAATTTAGAGACGGTTTTTATTTTTTGCTTTTTTGTGTAGGTTAGGCATCCTATTTTATTTTAATTTGATTTTATTTTATTATATATGAATATTATATAAATATATTTTCATTTAAATTTTTAATTTCTTCAAAGGGGTGTTACTAATATTGCACGATTTATTAAGTAAAACAAAACCGTTGTAGTAATATTAGTACTTATTGCTAATTGAGGGAAGCGATAAAACAGGTTCAATAGAATGACCAGTTCAATGCTGCAATTTTTAGTCAACTGTACAATAGTATCTACACATAGTTAAGGTGGGACATCCACACATTTAATTTATTCTGATCAGACACAATGCATGGGCATCAGACAAGCAAAGAATGAGTCATATTATAAATAAACTGAAATGTAATTTCGATAAGAATATACAACACAAAACTAGAATAGAAATCGAAGAAAAAAGTTTAAATGAAGAAAAATTATAGCTAATATATTGTGTTCGGCTAGTCTGCTTTGAGTTTTGTTGTAAAAAAAAAAAAAAAAAAAAAAAAAAAAAATATAAAAATTCTGTTGTTTTCGGAGAATGATATACAATTTGTGTATATTTTCATAAACAAAGTATGCACTGAATATGTTATTACAAATTCTATACTGCTTTTACAAAAGAGTGTTTGTTATTGTACCAAAGTATCCATTGTCCTTTATGACCCTCCCCTTTTGCGTATGTTTTATTGTATTTTATATATTAAATAGACAAGTTGACCTACACAGAATTGTGAGTCTGTCTTTTACAAGTTTCTATGTGGATGAAACGGGTTGGTTTGTCTTGTTGTCTGTTCACTCATTAGATTTATATTTACATATTTAACAGACGCTTTTATCTAAAGTGACTTACAAATGTAGAAAAACAAGTAATCATTTTTATCATAAAGTACCAAGAAAGCAAGCAGAGATGTCTTTCAAACAATAAAAAGTCTTACAAAATCCTAAAAGTAAATACTCAAATTTTGATTCTGGTAAGATTATTTTAATGTTTTTCAGAAGTCTCTTATGTGCACCAAGGCTGCATTTAACTGACCAAAAACACAGTAAAACTAATATTTAGTAATATTGCGAAGTATTATTACAATTAAAATATTTATTTTAATTGTAAAATATTTAATAGCCTACATATATTTAATATATTTAAAATCTTCAGTGTCACATGATGAATGTTGATAACAGTTGTGCTGCTTAATATTTAATTTTTCTCACGATACAAACCTCAAATAATTTTTTGTAACATAAATGTCATATATATATCCTGGCTTTTTGAAACTTTAGGGCACAGTTATGGCCTTTTCTTTTACAATGTCTTATTTAAACTGTGCTGCATTTCCCTTTAAGGCATTTTCATATCCGGCCACTAGATGTCAGCCTTTCACTTCACATCAACATGCTACTAAAATTCGAAGTTTTAAACCACTGTTTTTGTCCCCTTCCCCTCATCAAATCAGTTTTCTAATATACCTAGTTTTATAATATACCTACATGCTTTCATTCAGAGGAAATGCAGGTCTCCGGGTTCGTTTTATCCCAAGTTTATTTTAACCCAAATTTAGATAGACTACTTTGAGATAAAACTTTGGGTTTGAGCTAATTATGTAAGAATGTGTTTCCCCTTATAGAGACACTGGGTTTGTCGTTGGAAATAAAAAACAAATAATTAATCAACAGATCACAGTGACTCGACATGCCATGACCTTGAGTGTGCGCGTGTCTTTTGGTGGTGTTGGCATTGAATTCAGACCCTTCCTCAATGACATTCTGTTCATCTAAGCACAGCGTCAGCTGAGTTTGTCAGTTGTGGCATCTGGTGCAACCATTGTGCTTCTGTTTGTAACAGGTCCCCACTTATTTGATGACAAATCAACCTATTTTTCCTAATGCACTCGGACACACAAACCATTTCATCCCACAGAACACCTCCGTCATCCATAACAAAGTAAATGTCAATTTATGTATTGACTGACAGAGTAATTGTGTTCTAAAATAGTTTTATTGTATTATTTCTCTAATAGTTGTGCTAAGATTGATTCAGCTCTCCGGCAGGCTACTGTTTGTCTGAGGACTGAGAGTATGAAACAAGCAAACAAATGCGCATTGCTTAAACAGACCTACAATTAGTCATCAAAAGAGACAAATTTGTATGCATACAGCACAGCTTGCCAAATCAATATGAAATCTCGCAATGCAATGAGATATCATTGTAAAATATCCAAAATCATTCCTCAGATGTTCGATCAATATCTTGGTCTTTATGGTCAGCTGGTATTCTCTTCCCTCAGGCAGTGGGATAAATTACAATGCGTTATATGTTTTCTAGCTTTTAATTTAAAAAAAAAATGCTACCAGCTTAAAGTTTCAATTCAATTTGCTTTTCTAATATAATTTTTAACTAATTATTTTTTCATTTAAATTGTATGTTTATAAAGGCCATTGGTTTACCCTTATACATTTATTATATGGATAAGAAAATATTCAAATCGCAATTTTGAAAATTTGAACGGGTACATTTGTAATAATTTTGCTAGCTCTAAACTCAAAGTTGTAAATAAAATAAGTAAATTGAAGTATGTTTTACAAGAAAATACTACTTCAGTCTTTATTCTTTCAAATTTCATGTTTCATTCAATGTATTGCCTGTGTTACTTGTAATTATTTGTGAGATTTACAAGCAATTTTTAAATGAAAATTGTTTCATTACCAAATTACTTCCAACATTAAAAATGGCAATTTATTAAAAACATTTCCTTATTTTTTTTTCTTAAAGTTTTTCTTTCCCCAATCAGAATGTTGTCTAGCTGTAACTGGTAATCAATTCATATGTTTTTCCTGTGTCCTCAATATCACTTGTCACTTTACATCCTGTTTTGTAGTATTCCGTGAACTAACCAAAGTTACATTGACATCATCCAGGAAGGGACATCATTTTTGGCAGAGGAAACAACAGCACGAGCATTAAGAATTAGAATATAGAAGTTAAAAGAATGATGATGAATGTCGGGTCTTGTCTAATCTTTAAAACACTCAGTCACTCGCAATCTGACATTGATAATCAATAGCAATCAATAACAAAGACAGCTGGTGAAGAGCAGAGACAGCTGAATGTCACTCAGCCTCTGAACACATTTCAGGCTTATTGAGATTTATTTGTAGCGCCGTGGTCTCGGGATTCAGTGGTCATTCCACTCAAATAGCTCTTACATTGACACGTGTGAATGCCATTGAGATCAGATTTAAATAACAACCTCTGTCATTTCAACAGGATCAGATTGTCACTTCAGTAGGTTGGTTATGGAGTTGCACGCTGTTGCATCAGGGGTGATTGTGTGGCGTCCTCTTCCACATGAAACAGCTGTTGAAGCATCTGACCGCTCAGCTGCTGCCCTGCCTCACTTTAGTTTTAGCTCTTAAAAGATCCTGTAAATCCCTTGTACTTGTGGGTCATCTGACTAGCTGTTTTGATTGGACTAATAATAGATTTTTTATTTTATTTTATACAGGATGTTATGCCGCCAGTTTCTCTCTGACTACATGTTCTGGTTAAAGTGGTGTTGGTTAAATTGCAGATGCATTCATCCAATATAGCTGCCATTGCCCCATTACACCCCTTCATCAGTGGCACCAGAGAGACAGTGTGCATACAGAGGGAGATGAGGAGGTGATGTCATCTATTATTCATTGTTCCTTATTCTTTCCTTCTTCTAGTGTGGCCTCTTTGTCTCAGACCACTATTGTGTGGTTACCAGCGCTCAGTCCAAATCCAAGTGTTATTCGCTGTCACAATGAGAGAATTTAGCCTGTTCAACTGGAGTTCTGATTCACTGAAACTGAAATGGTTGGAGGAATAAAACTTAGAACTTTAAGAATCAAAACCTAGAACTTTAAATCTGTATTAAAATTTATGTTTGAAACAAAAAAAATTGTTAAATGTCTATGGAACATCTATAGGGAAAATGTTGTGAGTTCATAGAATTATTGATCAAAATTGTAAAATTAAAAACAATAATAAAAAGGAAACACCAACTCAAATGATTTGCTATATTACTTTTTATTAATCTTTTCAGAATTGTAAAATTTTAATCCATGTGGTTTTTCCATTATAACATACATCAGTGAAAATACACAAAAGTATTATATTTTTAACACTGACAGATGAAGGTCATCGAAAAGCTGGTCTAATTGGTACAGAAACAACATGCATGAAGTAAAGCTTCATAGTAAATCTGTAAGAATCCTTTCTGCCCGTGGCTGTCATAGAGTACAACACCTTCTTATCCCGAGACGACAGCTGGCACATTATGCCAGGCTGTTAACTCACATTACAGAGATCACATTGTACAATTACACACACTGTGCTGAGCAATCTTGTCTAGTTTAATTTCTGTGAATGTATGAAGGTGTTTTCTGTGTACTTTGTGTTTGATGTTGCTGTCTTCCACCATGAATTTTCATTTTGACGCAGTAATATATCTGTCCATCCATGACCACTACTTTTTTGTTTTTGGTTTAGTCTGAAATGGTCTAACACGTCATCGGACAAAGCTGTTACTCATCACCAGAGGACCAGGAATCTCCCTCATCAACAGAGTCATCAGATAGGGCCATCTTGCCTTGTGTTGGCTGTTCATCTTTATGCTTCTCATCCTGTCCTTTGAGAATGTCCATCTTTTCTTTAGGACTTACATTTACTGTTGGCATTCCCTCCATATCTTTCCACTCGTCTCCAAAGACCATGGCCTGGTTTAAGTCTTCAGTCTTGGCAGGGTCATAGGTAGCTGCCATCTCCATTTCCCCCTGACTCCAGAAATCCTCCTTCATACTAGTGCTGAAAAAGCTATGAATCTCACTTTTCTTTTCCTTTGACTGAAATTCCTCCTCCTCTCCTGAATTGTTGCTCTCAAAGTCCATCACAGTCAGCACTTTTTCTGAAAAGCTCTCCACTGTCCTTTCAAGATGTTCTTCAAATTTTCCAAAGATGTTTTTTGCCATTTTATTTGGAATTTCTAAACTCTCAGTCTCATTTACTGGGAAAACGCCTGTATTTTCATCCATACTTGATGCGTGTGTGATCTCAGCTGCATCTGGAGCATTCATGCTTTTGCTCCAGATGTTAGAATTCTCCCAGTCATCAATCTGAGGGGCTTTAGGTTCTTCTGTCTTCTTCTCCTTACTGAGCACTTCTTCAGGCAAATTGTTGACGTCAGACACAGAATCAGCCTTGGAGACTCCATTAGTGAAGGTTAATGGCTGCTCATTAAGAGTAGCCACTGCTAAAAGGCTTGCGTTCTGAAAGCACTGGCTGGCATTTGGAGACTCATCTTCTGAGCTATTGCCCTCTTCCTGGTCTGAGTTGGGAATGTCTGATGTCATGTTGTCTGGTTGACTGTTCATTTCACTCTCCAAAGAGCGACTGTCCGTGAGATCCATGTTGGTGTGCATGGAAACTTCCAGAAGATCTTCTGGATCTTTGGTTGCAGCTGCATCTTGGAACATGGTCAGAGTTGATGGAGTTTCAAAGAGGTTTTTAAGTTGATGAGATGTTTCAGGGAATGAGATTGGATGGTCCATGTCGACATGTTCTTGACTTTCATATGAATGGACTGTTTCATCCTCAGGCTGTTCAGTGTGTATATGCTGGTTTTCAGTCAGTTGTGGTTGCTCATAAACTTTGACATCATTATTTTCATCGTTCCTCATCTCTGTAATAACATCACTATCTTGTTCCAGGTTTCCCTTGAGCTCAATTCTTGCACTTTCTTTCTCCACCATGTCCAAACTTTCATGGACTTCAGAGTCACTTTGAAGCTTTATGCATGTCCTATCACCATCTTGCACTTCTTCTTTAGAAACAACATGTTCCATCATCATCTCTCCAGTGACCTCCATGTCTGGTTCTTCTGTGAGATCCTCCATGGTGTTGAAGCGTTTGGAGGCACTCTCATTCCAGTGGCCTCCTTCCATTCTTTCTTTCTCATCCTCACTGTCATTAGTCTCACCGATGAGGTGCGAGGCTTGCACATTCCCGTCTGTTTCCTCATCACTCTTATAATGAATCAAGGGCCGAGTGTCTGCTAGCGTGTTCTCCTGACTGTAGCTGTCACACTCACCAGGATCGGTTCTCCACAAGGCTGATTTGTGTGTGGAGTCATCGTCTTCACCTTGGTTCTCTTCTTCTCCCTCAGATTCCTCAGGTAAAGGATCTTCTTCATTTACTGTCTGATCTGAATGGGGTTCAGTTGGCAGTACAGTCTTTTCTAAACTCTCCTGATGATCACTGTTCTTGGGAGAATCTACACCTTCTTCCAGCACAAAAAAGTCACTTTTAATCACTTCTATCTCTTCTTCTTTTCTTTCAGTCACATTTTCATCTTCTTTTTTATTCTTTGTGTCAGCATCAATGTTCATTTCATCCTCTTCTTCCTCCTCAGAGTCAGGGCTCACCACTTTCATTTCATTCTCTGGTTCAATTTCTTCCTGTCTGTCCCACTCATTGATTGAATCAATCGCTGCCTCAGTTTCACTGTTCATTTGCTCTCTTTCCTCCTCACTAATATTGCTCACATTGTCCTGTTTATCTACCTTCATTAAATCTTCATGATAGCCAAAATCACCAACCAAATCTAAAGTTCCTTGCTCGAGGAACGATGAACCCATTATATTGGTGTTTGCACTGATATGGCTAGATTTTAATGTATCATCATCCTTCTCTGCATCTCCGTATGCAAATGTGTGGCTTTCACTGATGTTCTCCGATCTTACATCCATCTCAGAGGCGTCATCTTTTTCGTCCTCTGCTATGGTTTTATTTTCTTCCCAAGCAACCTTAGGTGCATGTGAGATCCGAGCCATTTCATAAGACACTTCGGTGTCCTCATCCTTCCCTTCTTCTGAATCCCCTGCAGGATCTGTGAATGGACCAGCCCAGCTTTCTGTCTCTGAAGTTTGGGACAAGTTACTTGGTTGGTCAGCTGACACACTTATCAATGCAGATGCATCAGTTTTACATTCAACCATCTGAGCTTTCTTGAACTGTATTGGTTCATCCTCCGTAAGGGCCATGTCGTCATGGACTTTCTCTTGCTGTAAATGATCCACATACTCCTCAGCAGCTTTCTCAGTCTCCTCTGAGATATGAACCTCTGTCTTTTCTGTCACTGAGATTTTGGTTGGTGTTCTTTGTGGAGTCCCTCGAGTCGGGGTCCATGATGGAGTCGCACTGGTCAGCAGAGTGCGAGAGGAGGTGATTGATCTGTGACTTGTAGAAACATTATTGCTGACATGGCAGGAAGCAGCAGTAGTCTGTGAGGCTGGGTGGGTCCCAGTGGGCTTTGAGAGCACATCTGTAACAAGAAACAAGAAGATGGTGAGACAGGCTTTGTCACACAGACAGGGAGCAAGCTCTTGCTACACTGATTTGTCTCTCAGTTAGTTGTATGATGTATGTGCTTGATTCACTAAAAAGAACCAAATCTTCAAAGTCATTGTTTCAGGATTCTGACTACACTGGTTGCACTGTAAGCTTTTAATAATGCAACAAAATATGAGGAAGTTCATTTACAGTTAAAATACAGCAGAGTGGCTGATGTCCCATGCCCTGATAACTATGATGCTATTGGAACAAATGTGGTTGACTGGAATGAATAAAGCCCCAGGCTAAATAGATAGATGGAGATAGTATGAAACAGACAGACATAGACCCTTGATCTGCCTCCCATGGGAGTCATCAGAATACACACTAGTCGTGAACTGTGAGTGAGCTGTAATGGAGATGTATTGATCATCTTTATGCTTTTCCAGGCCTGCATTACTGGAAAGTGGAGCCATCTGCTACAGTGACCTATGGGACTGGCACAGGAAGCTAGTTTTACAGGCTTAGACAGATACCTCAATATGCAATAAGCACACAATGTCACAATGTACTAATCATTTAACCAGCCCATAGCACAGCAGCATTAGGGAAAGGAGATCTGTGAATTTTGTTCACTGTAGTCTATAATTATTATTTTTCATATTTATAAAAAAATATGAATATTTCATATTTTTAAAAATGTTTTTTTTTTCTGAAAAAAGTTTTGTTTCACTTTCCCCATTGTCCAAACAGCCATCACTATAAGAAACCAATAATAATAATAATAATAATAATAATAAAATAAATGGAAAAATAAATATTTATTTATTTTAAAAAAAGAATGTTACCTAAAAAGAAAGCAGAGCTGGTCTTTTTTGTTGTTGGTCTGTCAATTCTCTGGCCTTCGCTGTCCAGCAAAGCTCTGGAAAGAAGCAACAGAACAGCTATCAGCATCACAGCACTTTCTTTAATGAGATGGAGTCAGGTTCTTGAGCTGCAGTCCTGTGCTTAGTTCTGTTGTTATGCAAATAGTATGTCAGATTTGTCATTGTCAGTCCATCTGCAGGATTCAGTCTGGCATCAATTCATTTACCTCCTGCACACAGCACTGACCATTTGCAAGGTTTGAAATGTACAAATGTACACACACTGTTAGTGTAACAGGTATCCTGCCAAATGCATGTATTGTAATTAACAAAAACAATACACAATTAATTTTTTACAACAAATGTGGATCTTTCTTTTTTTTTTACATATAAATGTATTCAAAAACTTTAAAAGACCTAAAGAAAAATTTTCATGAAAAATCTTTTGAAAGACATGGGCATCATATTGTAATAATACAACTGATATACACATTTTAAATAATTTTTACATATTTAAAACCCTTCCCCATCCTTCTTAAGTATCTGTGCATGTAATGCAATACAACTTCATGATATGGAGGACCAAGAAATGAGCAACAGCTAAAATGCTTGGGCAAAACTTAATTTGAATGAATAACACCCCCCACCCCACCCATGTTTCACTGCCCCTCCTCCAAGCAGATGGATCAGGGTCAGTGCCGGGTAGGAAATGGAGAGGGTCCATTCCGTTTGACCTATCTAAAGTTACCCCTCTCAGGGTGCCTGAGATGCTTTTTAGAGCCACTGATGCATGATCATATTAGTTGGGCCTCCATAAATTACAAATCCCACAGTGCAGAGGAGGCTCTCCACTCTGGAAGCAGGGAGGAAGTGGGAAGACTCATCAAAAGCTACATCCATATTTTACTTCATGTAAAGATGGGTCTGAAGATAATAATAATAAGGGGAGGTTGTATTTTGCTGGTATTGGTGATGATGTTGAGGACATGTACCTGTATGTGGCCACCTCCAGTCCAAGATACATCTTGACCTGCAGCAGATTTTGTCTGTCCACCATCAGGCTGTCTATCTGCTGCCCCAGGTTGTCTTTCTCCAACTCCAGAGCATCTACTTGGGCCTGCACAAAGATATGAGACATGTTTTCTTCAAAAATATATATTAAAGTGAAGAGAATGTAGAAAATTGCATTATTTATTATACAATAGAAATAAAATGTAAACATTTTTAAAGGAACACAGTTAAATAAATTCGTCCTGTTCCAAACTTGTATGACCTTCTGTCTTCTGTGGAACACAGAAGATATTTTGAAAAAATGTCTCAGTGGTTTTTGTCCATACAATGAAAGCAAGGTCTAATGTTGTTTTGGACCCCAATGACTTCCATCGTGTGGACAAAAACAGATGAAGCATTATTCAAAATATCTTATTTTCACAGAAGAAAGTAATTCATACAGGTTGAAATGATATGAAGGTACGTAAACAATGACAGAAATGTAATTGATTGTCCATAAGTTTCAATTAATACCTGAAGATGTTGAAGCTCCTGTTTATGTTCTTCTCTCTGCTGCACTACATTTTCCTCCAACATCTGTCTCTTAGTCTTAGTGCTCTCAAGCTCCTTTGCCAGATGCTGAACTTGATGCTGGTTTTCTCTCTTCTCCTGATGAATCTTTGCCATGTTAGCTTTGGCCTGGTTTAGACTTTCCTCCAGACGTCCAACCAGTCTCTGATAGTTGTTGGTTGCCTCCTGCCAGGCTTGAGCTGCTCTGTGGCTGTACTCTTGTCCCAGGTCTGGCATGCTGGTAGTTTGATTGGGCTGTGGGGCCATCAAGACTTGCTTTGTCTGTTTCAGAGAGGCCTGCAAGGTTTCCATGTTTCCCTGGTGGACTTGCATCTGTAGCAAGAGGTCTTTCTCAAGCTGGCCAACCTTTTCTCTAAGCCATATCTGAGCTCTACGCTCCTCTTCCAGCTCCTTCCTGCTCTCCATGAGTTTTCTCTGTGCATCAGCCTGTGCATTCTTTGCCTTCTGTCTTTGAATACTCACCACCTCTATATCCTCCATCAAGTTTGCCACTTCCAGTTCCACACAATCTTTCTTCCTCCAGGCCTCCTCCAACATCCTCCTGGCCTGGCTGAGAGCCTCCTCTTGAGCTTTGTGCTGGCCTGGTGGTTCTCTGCTGCTCTTGAGAGTAAGGATCTTCTCTCGCAGTAGCTTGTTTTCCTCCTCCAGAAGCTTCACATGGCCTAAGTACGATTCGAGACGCTGGTTCAGCTCCAGCATCTGGTACTTTTCCTCCTGAAACTGGGGGAATGGTAGTCGGACACCTAGAAGCTCCATCTCAGAGTGGTGGGAAATGTTAAGTCTCACTGGAACTGTGCACAGAGGCTGTGAAGGGCTGGAGGTCTTTGTGACTGCTAAGTGATTATAATGACAGGCTTGAGGGTGAGGTCTGGACCACAGTCCCAGTGCCCAGCAGCTGAATGGACAGGGGAGAGAAAGACCCTCCTTTCATAGACAATGAGAAGGGGAAGGGCGAAGGAGTTAAGGAGGAGGGGTGGATGATCAGAATGTGAGGGAAAGCAGTGATCTAATTTGGAGAGTTAACTCTACCACTGCTGGATTACTTACAAACCCGTACTACTTTCTTTCTCCTGTGGAACGCAGCAGGAGATATTAGGCAGAATGTTAGGAACTGACATCCTCAGTCACCATTCACTTTCAGTGCATCTATTTTTTTTTCTTCTATACGGTAAAAAAGAATGATGACTGAGATTGTCTGTTTGGAACAACATGATGATAATGGCTGAATAATTCTTGATGTTCTCTACATTTTGTCACATTAATTTCCTGCTCTCTCTCGTGGCAATATGGTGACATTACATCAGACAAAATAGTTTCCTGACAACCAAGGATGAATGGCAGGATGAAAATGATCTATAGTGAGGAGGTAACTACTCTTATTATTATATAGAGGCCTTATTTATTTATGACTTTTTTACACATTTACATATAAGTTTATCATAAAAATGTTTTAATAGACTGTAAAAAAAATATGGCAACCTACAATTAATTTAACTCAACTAACGACTGACATCTTAAATACTTTTGTTCATCGAATGAGTAACTGGCAGTAAGTATACTGAATTTAAAAAAAAATCTTATCAAGGCAATTAAAATCTATCTATCTATCATCTATCTATCTATCTATCTATCTATCCATCTATCTTTTGTTAGAACAACTTTTTGCAAATTGCATTTTTTTACAGCCTAAGATTTAGTTTAGACATTATAATAATGTGTAAATGTGAAAATAATTCACATTTGCATAGTAATGGGACTACACTTCAAAATTCCTCTTACAACTCAAACCACAACGCATGTTTATGTCATAGGACAGGGAAGAACACAGTTTTGAAAGATATCACTTCCTCTTTCAATAATAATTGGCTATTTTATTGTTATTAAGCTTCTCTAAATGTAGATTGTAGAATTAACAGTGCTGACACTTCAGACACCTCCTTGTATATGAATATGAGAGAAAGTATCAGTGTTATGAATGAGGCAGCATGTTCCGTTTTCTGACAAAAATCTTTTCTTACCAAATTCGGAATGCCACAAATGTCTCTGTTCAATCCGACTGACTGGATTTAATCATACTGCTGCTTTCTCTCTGCTCAGCACTGTTTGTGGATTGTGAAGGTGAGCAAGTATGGAAGAGGAGTTGTGCTATTCAACAGTCTGCTTTAAGCCATTTGACAATCAGAAATCTACAGGTATGTTTTTTTTTGTTTTTTTTTACTGATGGAAAAGAAACACAAGATCTAACCATTATGTTACCACAACATTTGCTCTGTTTGCTTGGAATATTTTAGAGTAGTTTTTATTTTTATTTATTTATTTGAATGATCAGAATATAAATGAATGAATGTTTGTCTTATTAATGTTAAAGTGCCACAGTTAGAGGAGTCTGTATTGTATGCGGAGGTGAAAAGAAAACAATCAACTTCACAGACACCTCCTGAGACCTCAGGTAAGAGATCAGTGTTACCTGGAAAAAATAAATAAATCAGACTATAACTATAAAACTATTTTTATATTTATGTAGTTAGTATATTTAAAATAATCTATCTATCAACTGTAATATTATTAAAAACAATGTAATATTTATATATATAATATTTATTAATATATTTAAGCAAAAATATTTTTTTTTACAAATCTGACTGACATACAGATTATATCACTTCTTTCAAATGTTAAAATAAGTTAAGAGTTACATGCTATTTTTTCCTCTTCCTCTTTCCTGTGGAGCTGCAGAGCGTTCATTAAACAAATCAGTTTTGCCAGCACACGATTCTCTGACTGAAGGTACAGAAAAAATTATACCTATTATTTAATCCTAACAAAACAAATGTATCCAAATTGTCAAATGTATCCATGTACTATCATATGCTCGCACTATTGGACTCTCAAACTAGTGTTATTGTTATTCAGCAAAATATGCTGCCACCCCAATCTTTTCAGCATACAGACGAGCTACAGTGTTTCTGGGGCTGTTCTGCTTCCTCCTGCTTGCTGCGTTAACAGCTGTCAGCGTTTTCAGTAAGGATAAGCACTCATTCATATACACAATACCAAAATATCATTCAGTCCTACATTTGGATGTCCACATTTGGTTGTGTGCTAGTCCTATGCAAGGAAACTCAAAGATCACGATTAACTGGTTTATGTATATTTAATCAGATCTAGAACTAAAAATAAATAAATAAATCAAATAAAAAAGAGAAGTTATTGAGTACTCCTAATGTAACCTCAAAATTTACCAACATAAAAGTTTACAAACGTGTCAAGAAAAGGGAAATGTTGCTGTGTGACAACACTGGAAACTTTCTCATGTGTCCTGTTGTCTTATGTCAGAAATTTCACAATTTCGTTCAAGCTGATAGGTGCAATATAAGCCAATGGTGTTATTTATGAGTAATTAAGGACTATGCCTACTAAACTCTAACTAAACTCATAAATACTAAAATATCACAGAACCACTGCATTGTATTTGAAAAATAGTCTACAAGTACTTTAGATTTAACTAACAGTTTGCCTTTTTTTGTTTGTTTGTTCTCTGCCTTGCAGACTACATTCACATGTCTAAATACAACAATATTCTGGTAAGAGCAAAGCCTGATAAACATACAACACTTAAAGGGATAGTTCACCCAAACATGAAAATTCTGTCATCATTTACCCTCAAGTTGTTCCAAACCTGTATGAATTTCATAAAAGAAGATACAACATAAAATATTTTGAAGAATGTGGGTAACCAAATAGCAGCTGGTCCTCATTGGCTTCCATAGTATGAAAAAAAAAATACTAAGGAATTCAATAGGAACCAGAAACTGTTTGGTTACCCACATTATTCAAATATCTTTTGTGTCCATACAGAAATCCATTCAGGTTTGGAACAACTTGAGGGTGAGTAAATGATGACAGAGTTTTTGTTTTTGGGTGAACTATCCCTTTAAATAGTTAAAAATTCCCTCTCTGCTAAACAAAAAGGACTTTAATCATGTTTTAACCATAGGAAATCACTTTATACAGGTCCAGCACACTCAAGCGAAAGCCACCAATCTGCAACTACTGGCAGACAAGGAAGTGCTGGAGCGAGAGAGAGCCAGGCTGACCACACAGGGTGAACAGATGAATGGCACACTGGACTTCATACTGAAAAAAAGCAGCTTTTTAGTGGATGAGTACTGTCAGTCCACTGGAAACGGTAAGCTGTTTTACTGAATCTTGAGTGAAGTCTGTTTTTCCTCCAGTAGTTAACCTGAGCTATTCTCCATCACAGGGGTCCAGTGTACACCTTGTCCTCAAAAGTGGATTCAGAATGGCTCCAGCTGTTACTATTTCAATGAAGACTGGCCCTGGAAAACGTGGACAGGGAGTCAAGAATACTGCGAGGGATATGGAGCTCAGCTGGCCATAATAGACAGTGTGGAGGAACAGGTATATAAAATGAAGTATAAAAATATACAAGAATGTTCTAATTTTTCTCTCTTACTCAAAGACTTAATCTTTGAACTTAAAAATAGTTTGTCAGTGTTCTTACAGTATTTCCACTAGCCCCAAAGAACTGTAAATAATGTCTTTTCTGATGAGTTCACAAAAATATGTACTATAAACAATTACTTTCGGCATTTAGCAAAAGTTGTTACAAAAGTGACTTCAAAAGCTTGTTTTAACGTCACATTGTGATCAACAGATATCATCTGGTTTACACTGTGCAAAATATATATGATTGCCAACAGTAAATTTACTGTATGATTTCCACATGATTATAACACTGTTCTCATCATCTTATGCAAATTCAGGAATTCATCAATCAGCAGACCGAATCATATTATGACGAATATCATGGGTACTGGATCGGACTCTCTGAAAAGAAAGAAGAAACTTGGGTCTGGACCACTGGCGCTGAACTTGAGGGAGGGTAAGTCTAAAAAATGGCAACAGAAGAGTAATTTGATATATACACTGAACAAAATTATAAACGCAACACTTTTGTTTTTGCCCCCATTTGTCATGAGCTGAACTCAAAGACCATAGAAGAAGTCTTAGATCTTTGATTTCAGCTCATGAAAAATAGGGGCAAAAACAAGTGTTGCGTTTATAATTTTGTTCAGTGTAAAATCAAATAGCTTTCAATTTTTTAAAAAATCATTAACTAAACTATTTCATTTTTATATTTATTTTATAATTTTTTTTACTGTAGTAACAGGCAGCATTTATAAAAAGAAAAAGTATAAATATTTGTTTCCGTTTTAACTGAATATAATTTTCCTTTTGATAAACCATAAAAAAAAAAAAGAATCAATTACAATTAAAACGCAACCATCTGATGCTTTCCATATTTTCCTTTCAGTTTCTGGGTCAATGGCCCCTCGAAAGGATACATGGAATGCGTTCTGTCAGTGCCCAGCAAAAACCCACTGAAAAGCTGGATATCAGCAAGTTGTTACATGAGGAATAGATGGATCTGTGAAGTGGACGTTTTAACATGGCCAACCTTCCTTCAAGCCCAACAAAACCAAAGTGGCCCCTCAACATGAGTAGAAGACAGAACAAAAGACAACCATCTCAAGAATCATTTTATTTTCAAATTCAGTTGAAGTTTGATTTGTTAGCAATGTTTCAAGTTACAGCTCCAAGAGAGACACATACTGTAGGTAAATGACTTATGCACCATTCTTCCTGTCTGTCAAACAACATCCAACTTTATTGTGACTGAATAAATACTTCAGCCACACAAATCACTCCAAGCTGTTCACAGTTCATCACATTTTTGTAATTGTGGATATGCTATTTAATATGCATTACACAAATGTATCGCAAATCAGTCCAATAAAAACATTTCATGTCACCTGTGGGTCTCAAGCTTTAAAAATTGACCATGATTTGTAAGAATAAATATGAGTGCTGCATAACAAACGTGATCTGAACACGCTTGCATTTTGTCAAGTCAAGTCTCTCAGCTAATAGTCTGTTACTGGAGAATTGATCCTAGCATTTCAGCAGCAGCCCAGATTCTGATCTACTTATTGTGTTTGTAGTGAGTTTGGTAGAATGCAAGTTAACTCATTGCTTTTTTTTTCTTTGGCACGGACTCCTCAAACTGCACATTTTCGACCACCTCCTGCTATTCCTTTTTGCTTAGTTTCATTTTTTTGTTTTTCTTCCTTTCGTTTTCCTGTCCTTCTGTTTGTGTGTCCATTATCTGTGCTTCATTGCTAGTGTCTTCTGTTACTGTCATCGCAGTAGTTGAGTTATCCACATCTTCATAGTGCTCCATGGAAGAGCTCTTTTTCTTCTTTTTCTTTTTGAAGGCATGGTCAGATGTTTGTTGATAGTCAGTACTGCCCTCCTGTGGTTGTTTGCTGTGTGCGTCTGTGGATTCCTCACTGATCTCATCTGCATCAGCCGTCTCAGCAGCCACCTTGGACCGTTTTTTCTTTTTCTTCTTGTGTATACTGTCATCTGTCGGCAGGTGTATGTCTTGCTCCTCTGATTTGTGTGTGAATGCCTCATTCACATCTATGCTGCGGTCTCCATGAACACGATCCTCAGGTGCTTCTTTTTCTTTGCGATTTCTCTTTTTCTTCTTCTTTGGCTCTGTATCTGCGATCATATTGTCATTCACAGAAGCATCATTAGACTCTTTCCTCTTTTTGGGTTTGCTGTCCTCAGTATCATTACTTGAAAGGACCCGTGTTGTCATCTTATCCTCATGGATGTTATTCTCTGATGGTTCCTCCTGCCTTTTTGATTTCTTGCGTTTTGTTTTCTCTTTAATATCTGGCCGTCCCTCAGAATTTAGACAATCTGTGTTGCTTGTGGATGTTTCAGCAGTGTGGTTCTTCTTACCATACTTGTTCATGAACTCCTGCTCCTGCTGCTCAAGCCGGGCCAGTTTGGCGCTCATAGTGAGTCCATGTCTGGCTCCTCTATTCACACAAACAAACAAACAAACATGTATTTAAGTAACCAACATATCTGACACAGTGTTGTTACTGATAACCAAACAATTTTTTGTAAATTGAAATATAAATATTTGATGAAAACCAAGTATAAAAAACACACATACACACACACACACATACATATATATATATATATATATATATATGCACACACACACATTCCCCGATGAGCCATTGCATTATGACCACCCAAGCCTACGCCTGGTAACCGAATGATGCTGCAGATGCAGTTCACAGAGCAGTATATATGATACCCAAGGACAGAATGGGAAAAGCTGCCGATTTATCAGAGTTTGATAAAGAACAAATTGTGATGGAACGGCGCCTTGGAAATTTGATCTGTGGGTTGTTCACAGGCCGCTGTAGTGAGTACGTATCAAAAGTATGAAATAGGCTCAAGACAATCAAGATTGAACTGTGGATGAATGGAAGAAAGTAGACTGGTCTGATGAATCAAGATTCCTCGTGCATCATGTTGACGGCCAAGCATGCATCCGCAGATTACCGACAAGTTATGACACCTGCATGCACTGTTGGGTGGACACAGGTCAGCAGCGACGGTGTTATGCTGTGGGCGATGTTTTCTTGGACACTTTAGGCCCCATTATCCCAACAGCACAATCCCTGACAGCTGTCAGGTATCTGAACATCATTACGGACCAAGTGAACACATTCATGGCAACTGTGTTCCCTGCCAGTGATGGCCATTACTAGGCATGGGACGATAACCGGTTTCAAGGTATACCACGGTTTGGAAAAATCACGGTTTCAAAACCACTAAAATTTTCCGTTATACCGTTCCTGCGGTATGCGCAGTTTTTTTACGTGTCGTCAAAGACGGAAAGTGCAGGACTCCCTCAGTTGTGTGCAGCGAAGAGCGTAGCGAGTCACACGACCCCTCCCCCTCCGGTTGGTGCGAGCGGAGTCACCTGTGTGTAGGATGGCCGAAGGAGGTGAATCCCTGGAACTTTTTCCCCCGTCGAAAAAGACGAAGTCTGTCGTATGGGAATTTTTCGGGTAACGTAGACTAACCATGTTCCGTACACAATGATGTTCCGTACAGATGACGTTTTAGCGCCGATCGCTAAATAAATACTTCCAAGTCGAACATAAACTATCTAGCTGTGTCATCTTCGGTTTTCTCCCTCTTTCCCCCCCGATCAAGACAGAGACCCCCCCGCCATTTGTTTCAGTGTTGAAATAAATACTATTTGGCTTGCTACCGAGGCAGATAACATGGCTAATTAACTAGCTAACGTCAACTAGTTTCCTCCCTCACGTTACTTCACAGAGTGAGGAATAGCAGTCTTTAAAGTACGTACTGTAGCCTACTTTTCTGCGATTTAGTACAATAATTAAATTTAGCTGGTATCACGTCTATACTTTTAAGCCTCCTGCCATTGTTTAAATCTGTTCAAAATCACGCATTTAAAAAAAAAATATAAAAAAAATAAAAACTTTGCCACTGTTTGAGTGTTGTACGGAGAGACCGTGTGTGTGTGTGTGTGTGACACTCGCGCTCTCTCTTTCCTTATGTGTGTAACGTTATGTGCACACATCCTCGTACCTCACCGCTCCAAACTTGATCCGGGAAAGGAATCCGGGAAAGGTGAACATTCCTGCATCATAACTTGGACTGAAAGATGAATGTGTAGAAAGCGAGCATGTCTCCAAAAACCTTGTTGAGCTGCAGGTTTATGCATGCATTTTTATTTATTTTTATTTTATTTTCTTTTTTTATAGAAATTATGTTTTGATTATATTTTTGATTATTGAGCTGCAGGTTTAGGCTCACTTAAGTGACTGCATTTTGTTCATTTATAGGGGTTCAGTGGGAAAAAAAGTTGTTTTTTTTACCCAGACATTTAAAAATAACATTTTAGAGCTGTAATCGCAATACCGTGATATTTTTTTTATCTAAGGTTATCATACCGTCAGAATTTCATACCGGCCCATGCCTAGCCATTACCAACAGGATAATGTGCCATGCCACACTGCCAGAACCGTCAAGGAGTGGCTTGAGGAACATGATGATGAATTTCTGTTAATGTGTTGGCCTCCAAATTCACGTGACATGAACCCAATCGAAAAGTGGCTTCGTGTTACATCACCACCACCCCGCAATGTATGGGAACTGGAGGACCTGCTGTTGACATTATGGTACCAGATACCCCAGGAGACCTATCGCTGCTGTTTTGTGTGCTAAAGGAGGTCCTACGGGTTATTAGATACTATAGGTGGTCATTATGTAATGGCTCGTGTGTGTATTTACACATACAACTTTTTATAAAATTAGAAATGTTGCCTTGGTACTGGTTTAAATACTAAAATTACTAAATATAAAAAATAAAATAAAAATCAAGTAAAAAAATCTAATAAAACCAAAATGACAAACTTAAAATGAAAACTAAAAATATAAAATGCTAATTCAAGTTATTAATACTGTAATAATATATAACTATAGTAAAATAACACTGATTTGATAATATTACGCCATCTATGATTCAAGTCCTGTTCAAATGTGATGGATGGAAATGGTTAAATGCTAGAAGTTCTAGTATTATAATTTAAACCAGTTTGACTATCATGAATTAATGGAAGGATACTGCAGATTGGGATGCATCATAGTGCAAACCTGAAGAGATCAGAGCTTACTTGTGTGCTGTTCGTCCTCCACAAGCTTTCAGCAGATCTGTATCCGATAGCCTAAAAGAGACAGACAGAAACACAGACAGTTGAGCTGGCTGAAAGCAAAACTGATCGTTATTGCTTCTGAATCCCACTTACAGTACAAGAACATTTGAAAGTGCATGTTTAGTGCAGAATATTCTGCAATGATAGTAGATAACAAATTTAAATCATATTTGATAAAAAACTATAAGGCTTTTAAAGGAATATGTTAGGATTTTGTAATATTGGCTGCTCATACTTGGTAGTGCTGGAAAGGTCCAGTTTCTGGTCCTCATCTTCAGAAGTGCTGCTGCTGTCATCTGAATCAGAGGTCTTTTCTGGCTGCTCCTCACCTGACAGCAGCGTAGCGGACTAAGAATGGAGAAACACGACATTACAACAACTGCACAATCCAAATACTGAATCACTGCGCATTTTTTTATTTCATTGATTATTTGTACCTTGACAAAACATCCATAGAGCATGGACTTGGCTTGCTGAGCCTTGCGTGGCTTCTTGTTGGAGATCAATCCATCATTGCTGTCATCTGACTTCACCACCACACCATTCTAAACCACAATGACAACATCAGATGAGTCAACAAAACAAATATGCCCTCATTCACACAAAACCCAGTTTGCTAGAAATGTTTTTGACAACTTTTACAAAAAAAAATTTTATTTACTTGCCAGATTTTCGTCAAATCACAGACAAACTATGAAAAAAAAAATCTTCTTTTCTACATTTCACCCCTGCATTTTCTAATCTAGATTTCTAATAACCTTAGATTTCTAATAACCTTGTGAATATTGTTGGCTCTGTGACAAATTGCTAGTTATGTTCTTTGTTTGTAAGTCGCTTTGGATAAAAGAATATGAATAAAACTGAACTGAGATAAATATAGTCGCAAAATGTGATACATAATGTTTACCAAAACAAAAACACCTACTGTAAAGAGATGATTTCTAAGTAATTGTAAAAATGTACTTAAATCCTCTTTATATTACTTACCTGCCCTGTTTCCACAACCAGACTGGACGAGGCTTTGTTAAAAACATGGTCCCACCAGTGGAAAGTGAACTGCTCACCTTCCTTATGGCCCATCTGAATACAAACAGCACATAATAAATACAAACATAATGTGCATAAAAGGGCTATAACAACTGGTAACTTAATATCTCAAAAGCTAGATATGTAAAAAATAATTGACCTACACAGAGATATGCTATACTTTACATATATTTTCCTTTTTGCCAACATTTCAAATTCATGTGTAATTATTATACATACAGGTTTTATGATCTGACATTAAGAGACTGTAAAATGTAAAAGCTACAGGGTGAACTGAACCAGTTAAGAACACCATAACTGTCCATTATGCATAACAATAAATGCTTATAAACAACCTTCATGTCCATGCTGTCAACTACCCACATGCTGTATTCAGAGAAATTATCAAAAGACAAAAAGATGTTCTCTCACTCACCCCTCTTTTATCACATTTAATTTTGACTTTAATAGCTTCTGAGATGCCATTCTCTGATCTGCCCAGACCTTTACCTACAATACAAGTCTAAATATTAGCCATCACCAAACAGACTTGGCATGTGTCAGTCAATAGTTTACATGGATATGCCAACGATTATGCAAGACAATTATTTATATCTATATGAAAGTTAATAAATATAGTAACACACACACACAGGTTTTCAGATGTATAAAACAGCCTGCACGGGTCATATTATCTGTTCTGATTTACCTTTTTCCCATCCGTGTCGCAGAAGCTGCTCCTCTGCGAATTTTAGTCCTGTACTCTTTTCTTGGACCATTTCTGCCATTTCCACAATAACTTCTCGGAATCTGCACATGGGAAGCAGTTAGTAAAACACGGATCAGGCAACTGCACATATAGCTGTTTTAAATATCTGTTAATACTAAATAAATTCTTAATCTGTCAAAGAACTGCAAATCCGATAACACATTATAAATAAATTTAGGCTCGTACCGCTACAAAACAGGAAAATGGGCAATAATCGCTACCACGCGTTCAGCAAGGGAGTAGACATGACACCGGAAGGATACGCAACTACGGAAAGCGAAAAGTTTCAGCGCTCTTAAATAACGAAACGCGCTTTTTTTTTTTTTTTTGCTTTATCTTACAAATTTATAAAAAATAATAGTACCCATTCACGTGAAATAGTAAATAATTATACAAACAGATAATCAGACGCAGTAGATTGAAACATAATAGACCCATAATCGATTTAAGTTTTTTAATTAAAAAAAATCAGTGAACAAGTACAGGTGCATCTCAATAAATTAGAATGTCGTGGAAAAGTTCATTTATTTCAGTAATTCAACTCAAATTGTGAAACTAGTGTATTAAATAAATTCAATGCACACAGACTGAAGTAGTTTAAGTCTTTGGTTCTTTTAATTGTGATGATTTTGGCTCACATTTAACAAAAACCCTATCGCTATCTCTAATTCAACAAATCTCAACAAATTAGAATACTTCATAAGACCAATTAAAAAAAAATTTTTAGATATACACACTCACACAGCCACATTTTTTTATATTCAGTCTCACACAAAACTAAGTATAAATAATATTTTTATTAATTGTCTCTCCAGATTTCCAACAATTTGTGCATCATTCACAAAACTAACATCTGAAGCAAAATAAAAACAAAATCACCCTGATATAAAAATACTGTACACCCCCCCCCATATGTTCATATTTTCACAGAATATACAATCAATCTGTTAGAAACGATGATGATGTGAATCTGCTGGTTAGTGCTTTACAATGAAATTTTTTTTCTGCATTTTTGACTAATCAAATATTTATTTTGTGCTCAAAAGGCTATGAAATTTGCCCACCAACGGTAATATAATAATCAGGCCCTGTCCTGAGCCTATTTTTGTGCTACAATTCTTCAGTAATAACTTTTGTTTATGTTGGATTTCAGTGTTTAGCATGTGTTTGATAACACCTTCATATTTAGTGGATTTATACTTCATATGTTAGAGAGACCTTCTGACCCTTTGTCACCATACTTAAAATACGTCTTTGGCAGGTGTTAGTGAAAGACATGGGGTTTATGTGCATGACTAGTCTCCAACTAGAAGAACTGCATCCGTGTTTTAATGCACCAAGTCAACAGTTCATATGGATGGAGAAAAGTCTGATCCTTTTATGACTGCAGGGCTCAGTCCTGTTCCTCATCAGTGGCAGACTGCTGCTCAGCAGCCTCGTCCTCTGAGCTGGCCTGACATGCTGACGTATGGAACAGACGCATCAGGTCCCGAAATCTCCTTGAAACCTGCAGAGACATTGATGTTAAGAAAGGCAAAGAAAAGAATGCTATAAAGCAAAAAAGATCTGTAACTTTATAATTCTGGTACCTCACTGGCTGTTTTGTTTCCGAGCTGCTCTGACACAGCCTGAAAGGTGCTTTGATTAGCTCCTTGCTGCTGACAGGCAGTAAGAATCACTCGATCTGCCTCCCTATAAACCAGATGATAAAAGAGGGCCATGTAAAACACAAGCACCATCAGATGCTCAAAAACACATCATGATCTGTGGCTGTGCTCACCTAGTCCAGAGAATGACCCTCTCTCCACTGGGAGTGAGGGAGATGTTTTTGGCACACACAGGTGTATCTAAGACTGGGCTCAGTGTGCTCTGCTGAGTGGCATCTCTCTCTCCTGATTCACCTGAATCGTCTTCATCCCTACTGTGCTTTTGTGCAGTTGTATGATGCATCTCCTCTTCGTTTTTCTTGTCATCTTCTTTGTTCTGTATTTTCTGCTCCTCTAGGACGGGGGAAGGGGGTCTCTCTTCTCCCTCCCATACAGGCCCATCACCTTCTGCAGATCAGGTAAAGAATTTTTTTTTAAACGTTTGGAGTTTCCAGTAAACTGTCAGTACACTGTAGATATTATAATGAAGACTCCTACATTTTAAAACAATATAATACAAACAGTATACTACATATTAACGTAAATATTAGCAAATTAAGTATTTGTTCAGTAATGTACACTACTATTCAAAAGTTTTGGGGATGGTAGGAATTTTTTTACAGTAAAAACAATATTGTGACATTATTACCATTTTAAATGGTACTGTTTTTTTATTTTAAATATATTTTAACATTTAGATTTATTTCTGTGATGCCAACGCTGAATTTTCGGCAGCCATTGCTCCAGTCTTCAGTGTCACATGATCCTTCAGAAATCATTCTAATATGCTGATTTGGTGCTCAATAAATATTTTTTATTATTATCAATGTTGAAAACAGTTGGGCTGCTTTTGTTTGTGAAAACCTTGATAATTTTTTTTCAGGATTCTTTAATAAATAGAAAAAAACAGCATTTATTTGAAATAGTGATCTTTTGTAAGATTATAAGTCTTTCCTGTCACTTTTGATCAATTTAACACATCTTTGCTGAATAAAAGCATTCATTTCTTAGAAAAAAAGAGAATATATATAGCTGACCCCAAACCTTTGAACAGTAATGTAAATTGTTCTTAAAAATTAAGTACACAGAAAGATTAAAAACATTTTTCAAAAATAACTTTGTAGTCTCTGTAAGAATGTAGATGCTGATTTCAATTATTAACTAAAAGTAACTAAAAATTAGAAATGAAAGAAATTAGGCTTTACCATCATGTGGACTGTTTGCTCCACTGCCAGTCTCATCTTTAACCTCTTTCTCTGCCTCTCCATCCTCCCCTTGTCCTCTTTCTTCTTCCTTTTCTTCCCCTCTTTAGAAAGAACTTTGTAGTCTCTGTAAGAATGTAGATGCCGATTTCAATTATTAACTAAAAGTAACTAAAAATTAGAAATGAAAGAAATTAGGCTTTACCATCATGTGGACTGTTTGCTCCACTGCCAGTCTCATCTTTAACCTCTTTCTCTGCCTCTCCATCCTCCCCTTGTCCTCTTTCTTCTTCCTTTTCTTCCCCTCTTTCAGATTGTGCATCAGCAGACGGAAACGCAGAATCGCGACTCTTCAGTACCTTAGAGCCATTAGTGGCCTGATCACAAAAAAAATAAAAAATTCAGAGCCCTCCTCAATGTGGAAAAACACAATATGAGGAAACATGGTCTCCATCAAAACATCTAATAACTGTGGCAATTTCATATATTTCAAGGCTTTGTCATGTCAAACCACAAAACAAGCACAGCGAGCACCTTGTTGCTATTACAACTCAAACATCCCTTCCTCTTATGCCTGCGATGTTTGGCATCATGGCTGGAGTCATGACAGGGACATGAGCAATCTTTTTCAGGCCAATCACAGTCCTGAAAAAAAGCATGAGATTAACAACTAAACAAAAATGGGGAAAACAAATTCACTGGGATGAACAAAATGAAGACACCTTGTAGTTGCCATGTGTGTGCATTTCTTTCCTCCTCCTGCTTCTGATCTGTCGAATCTTGTGAGACTCTTCGTCTTCCTCTAGATCAGGCAGAGTGACTTCCTCAAATCCTCCCCATACACCACCTCTAGAGGCCAAACTCACCCCTGCTTCTCCATCTGTCCCAGTGCCCACGTCCTCTGGCCAAACCGCCTCTTCAAATTGGCCAGGACGTGCTGGGGGTGGACGCATCTCGTCAAAAAACATCCAAAATTCTCCCTGTAGGTGTGTGTGGCCTTTAAGAAGGGTGGCCATCTGTGCTTTGAGCTGAGTTACAAAAGCAGAAATAACAGGATTTAGGAAAAGAAACAGTTTTATTAGGTAGGTAGGTAGCTTTTTATTGTCATTCAACTGTACATACAGAATGCACATATGAACGAAATTCCGTTCCACTGGCTCATAAATACTGCTACTACTATTAGGTACTTGCTGTGAAACTACAGACAAACGAGTGATTCAATAATATAATTTAATGCTACATTCATGTACATTGGTTGTGTATTTCTATAGGACACTGCAGAAAACCTTTCATTTTATTCATGAATCCATCTATCTATACCTCTTCAATCCCAGCAGGACTGAGAGGACTTCCACTCTGCAGCGCTCTCACTATCTTCTGGTAATGAAATGGATTCTCCCCAAAACTGATCTCCAACTGACGCAGGAACCGACGACTCCTCTCAAAGGCTTGCTGCTCCTCAAACTGGGGATGGGACAGAATATATTAGATACAGTCTTGTTTTCTTTTTTTAGCGATAACATTGATCAAATGACTGTTATTTCCACTGTTCTCTTTTCTGTCTATAAAATGATTGCAATTACCAGTCCACACTCTAGAGCTTGCTCAGGTAAAAGGAAAGCAGCGAAGTCCTTGAGGAGCTCAGGCCAGTCTTTGAGCAGAAGTTTCAGCTGGGAGAACAGCTCTACAACACTGTGACTGTGCCCTGCCTGGTCAAACTCATAAAGTAGCCCTAAAAACTCCTCCACCTTACCAGGAATGTCTTGCAAGGCCTCACGCACCTACAACAGCAAAAGAAAGGGAAGGAAGATGAGAGAGAGGGACAATTAGTGTTTCTCTAATCGATGTAAAGGAGATGCTAGTAAGTCAAGTGGTCTGACCCTGTTGAGATAAGCCTGGGCAAAAGCCATATCTTTGCTCTCTCTCATTGGATCGTTGTCCAAGATGTGGTCATCGTACAACAGGAGCAGCTTTGAGGCATCTTTACTTCCTCGTTCCTGACGTCGACCACGCTTCAGACTACGAGGTGGTGGGCGACCACGGCCTGTAAGAGTCAATAAACTGAATCAACTGAACATTTCATATTGAAAAATTAACCAACCACAGCTCAATTCAACTTGACATCACTGAAAACAACACAATCAGATGTTAAAAGTTGTGCTGACCTCTTCCACGCCCCCCTCCTCTCCCGCTGATCTGTGGAGGGTCGTCACCGGGCAGCGCTTCACCCTCCGGAAGCTTTCCACCTTCTCCCTCCCCTGCATCCATCTCATCACCCTTCATCACACCATCATCCTCATCCTCGGAGTTCTCCTCCTGCGAATTCTGGGACGCAGGGGAGTTTTGGGAGTTTGGGGAGGTGGGGGAAGTTGGGGACGTGGGCGAATTGTCCTCCTCAGAGTCTCCCTCTCTGCACAACCTCCTCTCTGATGCCAACCAGGTCAACTTCTCCATTGTCTCCTACCGAAAGGAACACAGAGGAAACAAATTAATAAAACTGTAGAAAGAAATGGATTACAATGACTCAATTTATATCTGTCTACTGAACTTATTTCAAGCATTTAAGCATAATACTTCACATTACATTTAGGAATGCATTATATATCAGTACCAAATTGATTAATTTTGATTTATTGGTATATGTTATATATTGTATATTTAATTGTGCATGCTCATTTAATCTATTTTTAGATTTCTATCTCTGCAGTCATCTAACGCTCACCTAATCTTTAAAAACACTAAATATGTAATAACACATTTAAATGTGATCTTGCAAATCTCAAAATTAATATGCATTTTCATTCTGCACATTCTAATGTTGTGATGCCTAAATACACTTGTAGCATTTAAAATGACTGATTTGAATTTTTAGGATTTTAGTTTTAATTTATTTAGACAAACCTGAAGCTCTGGAACGGACAACACAGATTCCTCTGATGCTGATGACATCACTTCCTCTTCATCCTCATCCTGTGTGAGGTCATCGAAATCCTCCTCTTCTTCATCCCTCTCTCCATCTCCATCCTTCTCTTCCCTATCTTTGTCGCCACTTCCATCCCCATCTGTTTTCCTGCCACCTTCTCCATCACCGTTCTTCTCACCTTCATCTTCATCATGTTCTCCATTTCCCCCACTTTCCCTCTCCTCGCCCCGTCCCTCCTTGTTCCCACAGCTCTGTTTCTCTTCCCCACTGGACTGTTGGTCCTTCCCATCTCCAGTGCTGTGTTTGCACACTCCTGGTGCTTCCTGTTTGCCAGAGGCAGATTGGACAGAAGGACACTCTACAATATCCGTCTCCACCCTCACGGAAGCTTCAGCACCACCGTCCGTGCTGCTCAAACTGGAGTCGGGGCTGCAAGAGGACTCCGAGAGTGCCAGGAGAGGACTACCAAACAAAGCGCCTGCCATTTCCTCTTCCCATCTGTCTCCAACCATTTCCTCGACATCCTCTTTTCTTTCCCCAGCATCTTGGGTTATGATGTTTAAGGGCACTTCAGTGCTACCCTTGTTATTTAGGACTACGGAGCCAGTAGGAATGTCAGTTTGCTGGGATAAACTTCCTGGTGCACCTTCAGCAGGAAGTAGAGCAGGTTGGTTCAGAACTATGGAGTCTTGAGGCAGAAGTACAAACTGAGGAACCCCTGTAGACGAAACGGTTTGAACCAGCACAAACTGAGAACTGTCTTCTGCTGGTGCAGCTGTCAGAGGAGAGAAGACACTCCTTTGACCATTTTCCACACTATACTGAATGGGAGTGCCATCCTTCATGGCTTGCAAAATCACACATTCGGACTTCTGTGTCGTCTTTCCAATGTAGGGACTTGAGGAATTTCTCAAGGCCTGTGTCCCAGGGACTAACTGTATGACAAGATCCTGAGAGGGAGATGTGACCAATCTTTGTGTGGTGGCATTTTCATGGGCTTTGATAACAACACCGTTATCTGATGGGAATTTCTGTGTGACATTCATGCATATTGGATGATCCATAATGACAGCAGGGTTACTTATGTTTCCCATACTCCCAGAGGACAGGGGCAATAGCTGGGGTAGCCGGGGGGCTGGTTTCAAAGGAGCAAGTTTTCTAGGTATGGTCCGTTTCTTCTGTTTATTGGACATCTGCTGCATGCCACACGCCCTGACTGTTCCAGTACTAAGTAGAGGGATATCACACGGGGTTATCTGAACTACAGTGGGGGGCAAGTTGGCAGGAGGGTGGGCTGGATTACCAGCCCCCAATTCTGGAGTAACATACTGGAAATTAACAGGACAAGAGGTGCTCAGTGGGACAGTCCCATGGGCAGGGGTCAAAGGGGGGTGAACCAATGGGAACACCCCATTTATAGGAGTGCTAGGTGTTTGGGTCAATAATACTACACCATGTGCTGGACGTGGTGTGGACACATTGGTCAATACATTTCCTGAACCTGTGGGACATGGAGGCGCTTTAGCCAGTGGTGTGAGAGTAGGACAGGCAAAACCACGTAGAGGTCGAGATTTGGGCTGTGAAGCACGCATTGGTCTCTGTGAAGGGTGCAGACGCAAAGTGACGCCTTTAGGGAGGAACTGTGGGTAGCGTGTTCCTTTCGGGAAGACAAGGGTAGGAGACTTGATGGTGGAGGTCCCCTGTAAACTGCTCTGACAAACTGCCCTATGGATGTATGGCAAGCTTTTCTGTAAAGAAATTTGAAACCATCATGAGTGTACTTCAAGTCAGATAGATGAAATTATTTTAGAATGGTTTTAGTTAAAGAGTTTAGGGCAGTGATTTAGGCCAAGTTCCAGCGGTACATTTCAGTTTAGATAAGAGGGCCTTCAAATATTGTCTTCGAAGGCCCTCTTAGGGGGCCTTGTAGGTTGAGGTTGAGAACCACTGGTCTTGTAATACCTTCAGGTTGTAATAGCTTGAGGTTGTAATACCTTCAGCCAGTTGGGCATCACGTCTTGCTCTCTCTCCACAGGAGGGCGCTCCTCTCCAGGCACCACAGGTCTGCACATCACAGGTAAAGGAGGAACCACACGATTCTGGCAGTAAAACTAAGAAAAACAACAATATTACATTGTCATAAAAACTTTTAACCCCCATCAAAGATTCTATGGCAACCGGCGCTTCTAACGGCCGCTGCAGTGATGCAATGACTTTACCAATCAGCGACTGGCTTTCATTTAGAAGGCGGGACATATTCCGCCATAGTGCAAGTTGCAGTTTCTCCCATTCATAAATAACAGGAGTGAACCGTCTTTGTATATCTATAGTCTTTGTCCCCATTCAGTAGGACTACGTTTTTATTATTTTAATTTGCAATTTCAGAAGGTGTTGAAATCATAGACAAATTGACAGAAACTGGGGAAAACTAGGGGCAAATGTCCAACACCTCAAATACTAGTGTATATGAAGATAGGCAGATGAACAGATAGATCACCTTGATGATGTTGTGTGGGGCTCTGGGGGACACCATGTCCTTCACACGCACACGCAGCTGCTCCTGACGCTTGGGCCGGATCAGATAGCGGCTCATCAGGTGATATGGGAACTCTGTTTGAGCAAAGTGCTTTAACCCCAAGACTAAGAGACTGTAGAGAGGTGAGAGCAGGGGATGAGAGAGAGGCAGAAGGTAAACTGGGTGAAGGTATGGCTAGTGTTTGCTAGGTGGTGTCAGTTGTCCAAACTCCACAAATTGATTATTTTGAAACATGACTCTGCAAAAAGCCCACATTAACATTTCTTTCTTCACTGACCAATTCCAGTATTATTGGTGTGGCATTTGCAAGCCAAAGGTGAATTTTTAACTTCTCAGACAAATTTTTTTTGTACACGTTTTTAAAAATTGAAATACACATAAGACACTAGATCAGGGGTGTCCAAACTCGGTCCTGGAGGGCCGGTGTCCAGAAGAGTTTAGCTCAAACCCCAATTAAACACCTGAACCAGATAATCAAGCTCTTACTAGGCATACTAGAAACTTAAAGGCAGGTGTGTTGAGGCAAGTTGGAGCTAAACTCTGCAGGACACCGGCCCTCCAGGACCGAGTTTGGGCACCCCTGCACTAGATGATATGCTATATTTAAATAATTCAATTATTTATAGATTAAAACATTAAAATATTTACTCCCATGACTGAACCTAAATGGGGTAGAGAGTCAAAGCCATTTGTACCCGTCTTCTCCTTTGGTGTAATAATGTTTGCTGCATGAGGGATGCAGGACTGGATCCAGCCTGCAGTGTGGAAGAAGCTCTGGGTACAGAAACACAGAGCGTGTGGCCAACAACCATGCAAGACCAGCCGGAAGCAACGGGTACGAACGAGCTACAGAAACAAAGAAAGCATACAGCCATCATATATATATACACATCTATGCATGTGCGATTGATTTGATTAATTGGGTCATATGAAATACATATGAGATGCCTAACCTGAGTTTGGGCGAATGGGTTTGGGAGGAAGATACAGAGGAGAAGGACATTGCTTTAACTCCTCCAACAAGTTGAGGGAGGACTGCAAGTTACACACCCTAAACATGCTTCTAAAACCTGTATTAACCGTTGATCTCTCCTCCTCTGCCCGCTCCACAAATGACAGCAACTCCCCCTGTCAACACAGGACAGGGAACAATTATTGTAAAATTACAACTTGTACGGCAAACTCTCAACAATTTTTGAGGAAGTACTCATTTGATTTTGATATATAAAGTGATATGTCAAAGATGTTAAAACTCCTTTATCATATCACATTGTCTGCACAATGTTTGTATATAAAACATCAAAGCAAAAACATCTCACACACTATCAGTACTTGCAAACGTACTGTAACGTAAAGTATCAAAAATAGATTTATTCATGTAAAACATAACATCTTGGAAATTACCATCTCTATATAAAGGGGAAAATTACATTTTAATACTCAAAGAGAAGGAAGAAAATGTTTGTAAAAATGTGTTTGTACTTGTTATAACTGTACTGCTTTTTGAATTTCAATAAACATCATAAAAAAAATAATCTGACAAGTAACACAACATTTTCTTTCCATTGGTAAATTTTGAAACATGTTCAGTAGTCTTTTCTTGTGCCTTAAAAGTTTCTAAAAAAAAAAAAAGAAAGAAACTGGTGTGTTTAATCCCAAATTTTCTTACTAGGAAATGTTTGGTGGTTTGAGCTTCACTCTGTAGTGCCTTCACTGGGCTGCACATCATATTGACCTGTGTCAGTAACTGGACATGCTGAAGAGGGAAAAAAACTGAGTTAAACTGTAAACCAAAATTAAATCATATCAAGATAACACAAGAGGTTTGAGATGTTTCCCCTATGCATTACATGAATCACACTTAGACAAAGAACAACAGCATTTTGGCAAAAAGACTAGATTCTTGTGACCAAGATACATTAAGTCAATTAAGCATGTTCATTGTGAATGGTGGTGTTTAAAACGTTCTTACTTGCTGTATTTGCTGCTGCAGTTGTATTTTCTGAGGAGATGTGACCACCAGAGGACAGGTGGGCTGCACAAGAACCATGCCAGGCCCAGTTGCATGCTGAGTGGTCCGAACCTGGTTCTCCCGTCGCTGCTGCAAAGCATCCAGCTGCTCTCTGACTGTGCGCCTGCATGCAGTCAACATGTGAGCCAATGGCTCCTCAAACCTGATGACAAATAGAAACATAGTGAATCTTTATTAAGGGATGTTTTTATATGTGCACAAGAAGCATTAAAGAAAATCTGCTGGACTGCCATTCTGATGAAACATAAAACTTCAATTATTCTAAAATAGTATTCTCAACTAGGGACGCATAATATATCAGTACCTTATTGGTTACTGGCCAATATACAAGAATTTCTAATTTCCTTTATCAGCTGTTATTGGATTTTGGCTCTTGAATTGTACATGCTCATTTCCTCATCCTTTTCATTTAGATTACATTTGTAGTCACTTAAAACTAACTTAAAATTAATTTTTACAAATATTAATAATTTAAAAACTAAATAAATTTAATCTTTATCAAATCTAATAGTGAATAGCCATTCTTTCATACATTATCATGTTGTGATGCCCAAATTTACTTGTATCATTTAATACATTTTTTAATTTGTAAAACAAAATAGTATAAAATGTTATTATCCACTATTTATCAATTATTGGCCATAAGATGGCAATTTATCAGCAGAGCATACCAGAATTTAAAAATATATATTAAAAATAAATATACAAAAATAAAAATTAAATAAATTACTATTCATTTTAATTCCATATTGTGAAGAAATTCTAGGAGAAAAAAATGGAGTGGGAGTTGATTTTATCAAGAGAGAATTTACAGAATCATGAAAAGTGGGCATTCCTTACAAAAATGGAGCCAAACCTAAATGCAAGTGAGCAATTTTGACAGCTGCATATATACTAACTGTATAATAGAATTATCAACAAACAGAATTATGACTCGATTTGTATATTTTCCTCTGCATAAATGCTGACACTCATTAAAAATCAAATCATTGTTACGTCAGTCATCAAATATGACTGGCAAATTAAACAGACCAAGCATCTTATACTCTCTGTACCCTAGTGAATGACCATTACAGGGACATTGTGCACACACACTCACTCTCAGTGCGGAAAAGACAGCACAGATGTCAATGTACCTCGTTAACATTTAAAAAACCTCATCAACCACATCTCTGTCTGCACCCAGAATACAGCGATGCACGTGGATCACATACACACACTACAACCTGTAATGACCCCTTCGCAGGGTAAATAAGCTGAAACAGTGTGTGACATGTCCATCTCAAGACAGTTTTGTACTTATTGACACTATGCTATTTCCGTAACCAATGTTAATTTCCGTAACCAATGTTAATTACATACATAAAGAACATAGAAGTTACAAGCCTGATATGATGGGTTTTAAATAAGGGCTCAAACAGAGACTGTTTATGATCATAACATCAGGAAAATGGCATACAGTTTAAGGGATGCCCTTTCAGTAGGTGTCAGAGGTTTGATTGTGTGTGTGTGTATACGTGCATGTAGCTGTTATGTTTTCCAGTAAATGAGCTCTATTTAAAGCCTCTGTGCCTGGATTCTGCATGTAGCACGTAGGTGAAATCTTTTCAGCACGTCCACAGTGAAGTACAGACCTGCACCTGTGCAGTACTCAGCAGTGGTGGGAAGGGGGATGGGGGAATGAGTGTGTGTTCAGACTATAGGGAATGTGTATATGTAGCTCTGCTGTGTCCATTCCGTGCCCTGGGTCTATAGTGAAACAATTGGACACATTAGAGCATTTCTCTGCCTCCCTACCCAAACAGACAACAGCATTCCTCTGCTGCTCTGTCCCAAAGGGAGGACCCAACTTGTAATAATATGTCTCCTTGCTTTGCATTTTGCACAAGAAAATACAGTTTCATCAGAAAGCAACTGCATATGGCTTTCTTATTAGCAAAACTTAATAGCAACATATAAGCGCAAGCAATTAAATAAATACAGGCTCAACAATAAGAAAATATAAATATTTAAGAAAATACTCACTTTCTCTCTCTCTCTCTCTCTATATATATATATAGTTATCAGAGATATGTTCCTTTAAAATTATGGGGAAAATTACATATGTGAAAAAATGGTGTATAATATTACAATAATCATAATATAACAATATATTAGTAATACTAAAAAATATGCAATTTAATTTCCAATTATATTTCAAACATTAAATAATAAATGTAAAAATATGTTATACAGTTACAAATAAGTAGTTTATAGTTATAAATCAGTCAAAAATCTGGGTGTTATATTAGATAGCAACTTGTCTTTTGAAAATCATATTTCCCATGTTACAAAAACAGCATTCTTCCATCTTAGAAACATTGCCAAGTTACGAAACATGTTACCTGTTTCTGATGCAGAAAAGTATATATATACATACACATTTAAATATATAAACACACACAAAAATTATGGGCCAGTGGAAATGAGGACAAAATGTTCCTAGAAATGGGATAGGAAGCAGAAAAAAAACCCTTACTGTTGATTTCTTGACATGGGGGGGGGTTACCTAATGGCTTGAGGGACATTGAATTGTGGAATGTCATTGGCCTCCTCATCACGTTCCTCATCTTCTTCATGACCTTCCTCGTCTTGTTCGTTGGCAGCCAACTCATCATGGAACTATAAAATAGGAGGGAAAATGAGTGAGGAGTGACTGGATTTAGTTTGTTCCTGTTAGTGTTAAGTCCTCTTACTGTCTCAAATAGCTCTTCCATGAGCTCATTGACTTCCTTCTCTGCAAAAGAGAGGTGAAATCATTACTTAAAGCAAATACTTAAAACTGAGTGTTTTATCCAATCTACAACCTGTACAAAAACTCACTTGTGATACGAACAGCACGATCATTTCTATAATCCTCCAAATCTGGCTCATCTAAATCATCTAGAAAGTTATATTCAGGGTCATCATCTTCATCAGCCTCTTCTGAAATACAGAGAGAGAATCGTCAGAAGAACTGTATCTTTCATGTGTGTGAACAAATATGTAAAGCAGTGATGCTGAGAGGAAACTGAGGAAAAGGTCAGGGGAAGAAAAACATGAGTGGAAAAAGCAGAGGTAGTACTTAACCGCTGACACACACACATAAAACTACTCTCACACTCAGAGGAAGCCATTAAGACATTTAAGAAAAGTGCTTTGACAGCATCTGTGTGCAACAGGCATGACAGTGATTTGTTTAACAGACACGATCGCACTTGAAGGTTCACTGGTTCAGCCAAGGCCAGTAAACAAGAATAAGAGGTGTCAAAAACAGCCCCAAATAATATCAAATACACTACCATTCAAAGGTTAGGGGAAAGAAGTCTTTTATGCTCACAAAGTTTGCATTTATTATTATTTTAAAAAAAATCAGTAAAAACAGTAATAGGTGAAAATTATTACAATTTATAACAACTGTTTTCCATTTGAACATTTAACCAATTTATTCCTGTGATGACAAAGCTGAATTTTCAGCAGCCATTACTCCGGTCTTTAGTTTCACATGATCTTTCAGAAATCATTCTAATATGCTGATTTGGTGCTCAAGAAAAATGTTTTATTATCATCAATGTTGAAAAGAGTTGTACAGCTTGATATTTTTGTGAAAACCGAAGTATCATTGTTCAATAGCAGTGTTGCCCCTGCCATTTCATAGGGCCCTAAACATGTAATATTTGTTAAACTTTTAATAAATTGATGTTAATTGTTTAAGTTTCATGATTTTAATTAATTCGACATGCTTTTTGATTAATAAAATATAATTTAACCATTAAAAAGGAGTCCAGAAAAAAAAAGAACGTTACCCCCCCCAAAGCCGTAAACCTAGGGGAAACACTGAATAGAATGTTCAAAAAAATAGCAATTATTTCTTTTTCTATTTCCATCTTTAGTAACAATGCAAAAGTATATACTTTCACTTTTCAATTTAATGCATCCTTGCTAAATATTTATTATTTGTTATTTTGGGTAATGTTCAAAATAGTTTTAAGAGTACAGTTTCTTCTTCCAACTTGCAAGTTGTAACTTGTCTAAAAACTTTTTTTTAAAACCGATTTTTAATGTAAGTACTACTCAAATTAATGAATGTATTTATTAATTAATCATGATTACAATATTAACAGAAATAAAAGCAAATTAAAATTAGAAGGGAAATATAATCTTTTTGTGAACATCACATGCAGTAGACACTACACCTCCTGACCTTCATTGTCCAGATTAGAGGTCATGAGTCCCTGCAGCCATTGTGCCCATTCGCGGTCCTCTGGTGTGAAGACGTTATCGTACATATCTGGCGTGATGTCCGGCGCACAGAGCTCTGCCTCCAGCTGATCTAGAGGAACGTCTCTCAGCGGACGTTTTGACCGAGTACGACAAGCTACCAGACTGTCATTCGGCCCCCCTCCGCCACCATTGCTCAAAGCCTTTTGCAGACAGGCAGATAGACACACTGATTTTAGAGAGAGAACCAAATATACTAGGCAGAGAGATTTTTGAGTCTATGTGATTTGGTACCTGGTAAGGCTCCATGCAGAGAGGACCGAGTTCAAGTTCTTTATCCACAGCATGTAGTTTCTCAATGAAGGGGTCAGGGGCCCTAAGGGACCGTGAGGGGCCACAGGATTGAGGAGGTGGGGCAGGAGGACCCATAGGCACTGCTTCAACTCTCAAGTGCCTGGAGAGCTTGGGCTTCTGTGACAGAGATGAGGAGGGAAAAAAACTTTGAACAATGTGCAAAAAGAATGAAATATGAGTGTGTATGTGATCATAATACTATGTAAAGTACCAGTCTGGGGCTGTTGCTGGCATCATCACATTGGGGAGGTGTATGAGAGGACGAATGTCTGCTGCCACGTGGCGAGGAGGCCGTGCTCTCCACATCACTCTCCAAAAAAGTCTGAGAGAAAATTCAAATATATTCTTTTATAAATCAATCAAGAGGCTGTTACCGTAGAATAGGGTAGTAATAAACAGTAATAATAAACAAGTGATTATTAAACAACAGCTTGTCTAAATGCCTTTTTATTTTACATGTGAAGGGGGCATTCTTAAAAGGCACAAAAAAATGGACAGTTAAATTCTATAGGTCAAAAAGAGGGAGGGAAAAGTTGCAAAAAAAAAGTATTATAAGTGGACCTCTAATGAAAAATAATAAAGTAAGATTTTTGTTGTTGTAGTTTTTGGTAAAAGTCTTTTATGCTCACCAAGGCTGCATTTATTTACTCAAAATACAGAAAAAAACAGCAATTTTGTGTAATTTACTTATGTAACTTTCCTAATTAAATATATTTTAAAATGTAATTTATTTGTGTGGTGGCAAAGCTGAATTTTCAGCAGCCATTACTCCGGTCTTTAGTTTCACATGATCTTTCAGAAATCATTCTAATATGCTGATTTGGTGCTCAAGAAAAATGTTTTATTATCATCAATGTTGAAAAGAGTTGTACAGCTTGATATTTTTGTGAAAACCGAAGTATCATTGTTCAATAGCAGTGTTGCCCCTGCCATTTCATAGGGCCCTAAACATGTAATATTTGTTAAACTTTTAATAAATTGATGTTAATTGTTTAAGTTTCATGATTTTAATTAATTCGACATGCTTTTTGATTAATAAAATGTAATTTAACCATTAAAAAGGAGTCCAGAAAATCATCCACATTTGCCCTTTAATAAGGCAGAGAAATAATGGATGTATTGCCAAGTTACGGGTAATAATAAAGATAAAAATCAATCAGGCTAATGAATCAGGCAGTGTTATAACATTTTCTGTTTTAAAGTTTTCTTTTTTGAGTACATTTTCCATACATATTGTATAATATTCATTTAATTCATTGTTTAATGTTTAAATACTTTTAGTTGTCTCAGTTGCTGACATTAAAGTACACTATACTGTTCAAATGTTTAGGGCCTGTAAAATTTTGTAAAATCAATGTTTTTAAAAGAAATCTCATACCCACCAATGCTGAATTTATTTGATTAAAAAAAATCAGTAAAAACAGTAATAGGTGAAAATTATTACAATTTATAACAACTGTTTTCCATTTGAACATTTAACCAATTTATTCCTGTGATGACAAAGCTGAATTTTCAGCAGCCATTACTCCGGTCTTTAGTTCCACATGATCTTTCAGAAATCATTCTAATATGCTGATTTGGTGCTCAAGAAAAATGTTTTATTATCATCAATGTTGAAAAGAGTTGTACAGCTTGATATTTTTGTGAAAACCGAAGTATCATTGTTCAATAGCAGTGTTGCCCCTGCCATTTCATAGGGCCCTAAACATGTAATATTTGTTAAACTTTTAATAAATTGATGTTAATTGTTTAAGTTTCATGATTTTAATTAATTCGACATGCTTTTTGATTAATAAAATATAATTTAACCATTAAAAAGGAGTCCAGAAAAAAAAAGAACGTTACCCCCCCCAAAGCCGTAAACCTAGGGGAAACACTGAATAGAATGTTCAAAAAAATAGCAATTATTTCTTTTTCTATTTCCATCTTTAGTAACAATGCAAAAGTATATACTTTCACTTTTCAATTTAATGCATCCTTGCTAAATATTTATTATTTGTTATTTTGGGTAATGTTCAAAATATTTTTAAGAGTACAGTTTCTTCTTCCAACTTGCAAGTTGTAACTTGTCTAAAAACTTTTTTTTAAAACCGATTTTTAATGTAAGTACTACTCAAATTAATGAATGTATTTATTAATTAATCATGATTACAATATTAACAGAAATAAAAGCAAATTAAAATTAGAAGGGAAATATAATCTTTTTGTGAACATCACATGCAGTAGACACTACACCTCCTGACCTTCATTGTCCAGATTAGAGGTCATGAGTCCCTGCAGCCATTGTGCCCATTCGCGGTCCTCTGGTGTGAAGACGTTATCGTACATATCTGGCGTGATGTCCGGCGCACAGAGCTCTGCCTCCAGCTGATCTAGAGGAACGTCTCTCAGCGGACGTTTTGACCGAGTACGACAAGCTACCAGACTGTCATTCGGCCCCCCTCCGCCACCATTGCTCAAAGCCTTTTGCAGACAGGCAGATAGACACACTGATTTTAGAGAGAGAACCAAATATACTAGGCAGAGAGATTTTTGAGTCTATGTGATTTGGTACCTGGTAAGGCTCCATGCAGAGAGGACCGAGTTCAAGTTCTTTATCCACAGCATGTAGTTTCTCAATGAAGGGGTCAGGGGCCCTAAGGGACCGTGAGGGGCCACAGGATTGAGGAGGTGGGGCAGGAGGACCCATAGGCACTGCTTCAACTCTCAAGTGCCTGGAGAGCTTGGGCTTCTGTGACAGAGATGAGGAGGGAAAAAAACTTTGAACAATGTGCAAAAAGAATGAAATATGAGTGTGTATGTGATCATAATACTATGTAAAGTACCAGTCTGGGGCTGTTGCTGGCATCATCACATTGGGGAGGCGTATGAGAGGTAGAACGTCTGCTGCCACGTGGCGAGGAGGCTGTGCTCTCCACATCACTCTCCAAAAAAGTCTGAGAGAAAATTCAAATATATTCTTTTATAAATCAATCAAGAGGCTGTTACCGTAGAATAGGGTAGTAATAAACAGTAATAATAAACAAGTGATTATTAAACCACAGCTTGTCTAAATGCCTTTTTATTTTACATGTGAAGGGGGCATTCTTAAAAGGCACAAAAAAATGGACAGTTAAATTCTATAGGTCAAAAAGAGGGAGGGAAAAGTTGCAAAAAAAAAGTATTATAAGTGGACCTCTAATGAAAAATAATAAAGTAAGATTTTTGTTGTTGTAGTTTTTGGTAAAAGTCTTTTATGCTCACCAAGGCTGCATTTATTTACTCAAAATACAGAAAAAAACAGCAATTTTGTGTAATTTACTTATGTAACTTTCCTAATTAAATATATTTTAAAATGTAATTTATTTGTGTGGTGGCAAAGCTGAATTTTCAGCAGCCATTACTCTTCATTGAAACAGGGTCCTTCCGAAAACATTCTATTATGATGATCTTGTGCTCAAGAAATATGTCTTCTTATCATCAATGTTGAAAACAGATGTGCAACTTAATATTTTTGTGAAAACCATTTTTAGGACTCTTTGGTGCATAGAAAGTTCAAAAGATCATTATTTGAAATTTACAAAAACTTTTGACCAATTTAATTCTTATTCTCATTGAATAAAAGTATTAATTTATTTAAAAACATATTTTCAAAGGCAGTGTATGATGTTTATACAATAATTAAAATAATTTAAAATACATTTTTTTTTTTAAATAAGTATATGTTTGTGATATGCACCTCCTCAGCCGTTTCATCTTCCTCATCTTCATCAGGACAATACTCTTCATCAGAGGAGTCCTCCTCTTGCAGGGGAATGTCCACAAACTGGGGTGGCTAATGAGAGAGTCCCATTTACCAATTAGCAGTGAACATCAACCAAAAACAAAAACAAAAAACCAATACAAATTCTCAAAGGTGATACATCATAACAATCTGATACCTTAATCTCACTTGGCTTCTTTATTGGAGAGATGTTCCAATTGCCCATCCCCTTAAAAAAAAAAACAACTATCAACACCCTCACATGTAAGAGCTTAAAATGCTCAAAACCTTTTTTTTTTCTCTCAGAAGAAAAAATTAATAAATCACACTCACCACCCCTTTCTCAACAACTTCTTTGAGCTTAGAACGGGTCATTTTAGGCTCCTACATTAAACAGGACATAAACATAATAAATCAAATGTAATAAATAAACAATCAAACATAATAAATAAAATTACCATTTTCAAACAGGCTTCCACTATAAGAGTTAAATAAAGGTGGAACTTACAAACATGGGCATATCTTGTGTGTCTCTTATAGCAGCTTTCATCATGGCCACAACATGCTCATTGGTTACCACCTCCTGAGGTCAAACAAAAAAATCATTTGTTAAAAAGTTTGTAATTTATTTTCAAACTACCACTTAGGGATGTAACGGTATGAAAATTTCATATCACAGTTATAATGAAAACGTTCAAAAAGAACTGATACACACACTGAAAACATTTCAATAAGTTTTATATTTGAAAATCAACAAACAACAAATACAATTAGCAGCTATATGCACTTTTTTTTAGCATAAACATTAAATTAACATTAACATGAAGCCCTAATGATAATAATAATAATAATAAATCACTTGAACATCATGTGATCTTCGGTTAGGAGATCTTGTGATACTTTTTAAAGCAAAGTTGGGTTTGATTTCGATTTCACATACATACAAACATAAATAGAATAGGCTAATTAAATTTGTCTATTTTTGATAATTAATTTTTAAATGGTAATACTAACCGTCAGGGCATTTTATCGTGATTTATCATGAAACCGGTAATCGTTCCATCCCTACTACCACTGATTTGATGGTAAAATGTCCTCATAATTATGTTATTTTTCTTGAAGGTTCACAGATTGATTCATTACTACAAGAGCATTTGTTTGATGTCTCAAGAACACATGCATAAAATCTAAATGGACTTTCTCATTGAAATCAGACTCACATGGATGATGTTACGAACGTTGACAGAGGAGAGCTTGAGCTTTTTGGACTTGAGTGTTAAATCTCTGTCCAGCTTCCTCAGCTCTTCCTCATTCTCATCCTCTTCCTCAAGCTCTTCTGTAGTCTTCTCCATCTCTCCATTCTTCTCAGGAATCTCTCCTTCCACACGAGTCATTCCACTCATATTTACATTCACTCCATTCTGTTTCTTTAGCCACACCTCCACTTCACACCTGTCCTCATCTATAGGTTGACAAGCAATGAGACTTCAATCAGACTTTGGAAAACAACTAAGTTCAATAGTGATGTTTATCTTAGTTAGAAAGTAACATAACTAAGTGAAGAGTGGTTAATGGCAAGGCTAAATGGTCTGACTCACCCACAGTGATGACCAGACCCAGCTCTGCATCCTCCTCTGACTGCAGTGGGGATGAAATTGGAGTGGAGGACTGGACACTGCTACTGTCATCTTCACCATGGCCTACACACACAGGAAATAACCAGATATCAAGTTCTGCTCTAAACTTCACTCAAGTAATACTGCTTGTTTCCACACTACCTGCACTGTAGTTCTTCTCATGGCAATTGGACTGATGAACATTTCTGTCTGGAGACAGTGTCTGGATTGAGGTCCAGCTCTTGTTCTTAGTGGGGGTAGAGACCTTTCTTCTCCAGGAACTAGGAGACCGTTTGAGAGAGAAAGGAGATCTGCTGACAGATCCTCTCTTAGGTGCTTTGGCAGGATTCGGTTGTGGTTCTGGAGAAGAAGACTTGCGTTTCCACCCCATGTTCAATCTGTCTCTGAGCCTGAAAAGACAGTTAAAGAAAACCTAGTGAAACAAACTAATGTCTTGCAACTAAGTTAATCCTCAAAAGTATGTATTCAAGAAATTATGAAATAAATAAAACAAAATTAATTAAGAGTCAGATAAACAAAACTAACAGTACAACAGTCTTTCTGGTTATGTCTCAAAACCCAGCCTAAACAGTTCACTAGTATGGAACAGAGCCAATTAATAAAAGCAATAAATTATAAATACAGCAGTGTTTTGTTTATATTCAGTAAATGTTTTTCTGATATACCAGAACAATATAAGCAGTACAATATATATGTATTTTATTTCTAATTCATTGTTAACCAAGCATAGAGAGATGGAGATCACAAACAGTGAATTTGTATGTTTCTTCAGATGTTAGCTTATTGGCTAACTGAAGTTAGCATTGCGCCCCTAAATAATACATACCACTTGGAAACGGTTTATATTTGTGACACGGAAGGATGTTATTTGCTGTGTTCACATTTTATCATGTAAAATATCCTCTTACCCACGAACAAGTGTTTGCAGCCATCGGTAGCTTTCTAATACACATTAGCCCGCCGCTTCACAACAAACGGCGGGTGTTGCGGTCATTTCCTTCCCTCACAAACACAGGCGATGACAAACCGTTCCCACACCTCAGTAGCGGTGCACAATACAACGACAATATTTCAATAGTATACGTTAGTAGTTTTAATAATGTAAAAAGCGTTTTGCGAGAAAAAAATCGCTACAAATATGGCGCTTTGACGGCGGCCAAAACAATTTTTTTCCCGAGGGAAAAAATAAGCTTCTCAAAATGACAATAATGAACGTTTATATTTTTATTATCTGTAACATCTGATATGCTTGCTTATATTTTATTCTAGGCACAATTATATATTATTATGACTCCATGTGGACCACACCTGCTGTCAGACTGAGTCTATTCTTTTTTTTTTTTTTTTTTTTTTTTTTTTTTTTGTTTCCAAAGTCACTGTCATTCTGTTACACTGTGGAAGCTTCTGTCACGAAAACAAATTCCTCGTATG
>NW_015654935.1:300203-326690 GCF_001515625.1 Sinocyclocheilus rhinocerous
TACTTTTTTATGCTACAAACTATAACTATTTTTTATTATTATGCTTCAAACTATTTTACATCAATACAGCCAGGGAGTGAAAAAAAAGAAAAGAAAAGAAAAGAAAAGGAAAAATAATTATATAAACATATTAGAGACTTCTCGGTCTATAATATCTTAATTATTTTCTTTTCTTTTAGTTAGAGAAATGGTCTTTAGCCTTCCTTATAGGCTACTAGGCTACTCAAATTAACAGATACATAGTTTTCTATTTCTTTGCAAATTTACATTGAAAATTTTACCTTTATGTAGGCTATATAAAATTTAACTAGAGTTATAAGATAACGCTTCATTTTAATTTTGTTATCAGAAAGGGAGGAGTCTATTCATGTCGGGACTGTATATTGGCAGTTGGCACTTGAGTTTGTCGCTCTTGTCCAGAAGTGGAGCAGAGCAAGACTTTCGTACGTTCTGAAAAATCTTAAAATAAATGGACTGCAAAGAAAATGCCCTCAACAACCAGCGAAAACATTAATTGGCTCAACAGAAAACAATTACCAACATTTAACCTGAAAGTTACATACCAGGTGTAAACAATGGGCAGAAATCTACCAGCTCGTGATTTTGCCCCTGCTAAGCGAGAAAAATCTTGCCAATCAAGCGCTCGGGAGCTTCAACCGGCAGCAACGAGGCACATGCCTCTTTGGAATATGGTGGTGACACCTGACACTGTACCAGAGTTCACCATCCCCTCACTGTGCCCGGCGATACTCAAGGGATGCGGCAGGAAGAAGGCTGGAGTCGGGAGTGGACGGCGGCACACTATTCCCCGGTCCACGCACCCATCCTCGTCTGTCCGAGCACTCACACGCTGCTGCCCGTTCTCAGAGGAGCACGACCTGAGCTTTATGGATGATCTCCAGACTTACGCTTTGTCAGACCCGACCACCAGAGCTGCAATGTCATTACCTCATCTCAGCAAAATCACCACTCCTTACGGCTTTCTGACACTTGGTGAAAGTCCGTGCGTTTGCAGAAGGGAATCATTGTTTTTTGAGGAAAATAGGTTTCAGGAATTTCTCACAAATGCAAAACGTGCGTCTTGTTTAACTACGCAAGGTCCTATGAAACCAAAGAACCAGGCTTACTATTCTTTCTCACAAGTTGGAAAGGTGAAAACGTTGTCCGCGCGTTCCTCTGGTGACTCAGCTCCTCTGCAGCTCCAAGATTCATGTGACCATTCAGAAGGAATGAGACCTGCTCACCTCAACTATGGATTCCTACAAAAAGGATGGATAAAGTGTTTATGTAAGGCTCCCTGGTCTCGGTGAAGTCATTTTCCAAAGAAACTGGATATGTGTCTTTCTCACACTCAGGACCAACAAACATCACTTAGATTGGACATCTCGTGTGATTTAGACTGTGTATAAATGCACTTGTAGCATTTTCCAATATATAAAACAAATGTAAAAACTATGAAAGAAACATTGTGATTATAAAAACAGAACTGTTATTAAAAATAAAGATTCAAAAAGGAATCACGCAGCTGTCATATTGCAGAACAACCTTATAGTGAAGGGTTCTTCAAAGAACCTTTTTTTTTTTCTTAGTGTGAGGAGCATTCTAATAATCTATAGAACCCTTTTCCACTATAAAGAACCTTTTGTGCATTTGAAACTTTCTGGAACCTTTATTTTTAAGAGTGTTGGTCTAGTTTGGTCATAATTGTATTGTTTAGTATGCAAATAAATGCTACACTTTACATGCTGTCTGATGTGTTGATGCATTACCATTAAACTTGTATATTCATGAATGAGTACCATACATTAATCATGTAAATAAAATGACTGATTATGTGCACCGTTATTATGTATATCAAGGAACCGATATAGTTCGAACGAGAAATGGTGAGAAATGATTCATTAAAAGATAAAGCCAAGTATTTTCCTCTTCTAAGTCTGCACGTGCTAAAATGAATGCTAAATTGAAAAAAAAATATGGACTAAACATGGAACGCTGAATATAACACAACATTGGTAATCACAGAAAAGTTGCAAGCAGAAATTGAACTTAAGCCTTTCCTTTCATAACTTCACAATATAACAATGAAGTTTAAATGTCATCTGTGCTTCTAACAATATAATGGATGCAATGAGTATTAAATGGGGTTTCAAATGATATGACATGATGGCAATATTTATGTTATCTGTGTCCCTAATTCAATGATCAAACACAAAAGAGCCGTTTTTAATCATCTCTGAGTAATACTGTCACCTTTAAGTGCTCATGGGAATGACAATCTGAAATCAGTGACAAAATGCACTCAAGGTGGTTGAATGTAATTGAAGTGTCAAGCAGGTACTTGTGCAGGCTCTCCAGATAACAGATAAGTAAGAAATTAAAGATGACTATAAGTGGATTCAGATCTCGATTGCAGTCAGAAACTAATGTCAGGGTCTGTATGAATGTGCTGCATTATAGTCGTGACCTTATGTGGGTAATTTAGAGAGAGGCTCTATGCAGCAAATAGTCTGCTGGCTCCTATGACAACGTTGCCAGATGTATTATTATCACTCCTAAGCACTAGGCATACCATTGTAATGGGCAAAAAGCTGGACAAAAGATCTAAGATCAAACTGGGCAATGTTATTAATCTCTAAGGAGTTTGGTTTTATTTTTATGGATTATTTATGCTTTGTTAAAGCTGCTGTAGGTCTGCGTGGCTCACAAAATTGCTGCTTCAGTCACACCAAAAACTATTAATAACAACTGTCTCTCAAAACTGGAGCCCCTTTCATTCATCAGAAACATCTGAGAGATGAACCAGAGATTAACGTATAGATGGCTTGAGAAAGAAATTGCAGAATATGCGTGCAAGAGTCTGACTGGTTGAAAAAAAAAATTGGAATAGAAGAAATTCTAAATATTGTGTATAAAGTGAAATAAATGACAAAATAGTAAATGATAAATGATCAATGTTTGTCTTCAAAACATTTGAATAAAAGCCAAGTGATTTATTGGTGAGCTAAAATCTATATACTTCATCATATTTAATATTTACATGTCTTTTCTCACACTCATCCTGGAAGTAATCATGTTTATTTAGCCTAATATATTTTAAGCCAGCAGTGCTGCTACTTATCCACCAGGGGACGATATTCAATCACACTCATCCTTCACTCCATTTACAGCTGCAGCTGGTGTTCTTACAAAAGAAACATCTTAAAGTGCATATATACAAGATCAGACATCATCTAGTGCTGTACAAGATTATGTGCGTGTGCATTTGGACAACAGAACAGTCTTGCTTGGTTTTCCTGTGGATGCGTTTGACTAGAGTCAGTGTGTCTCTGTTGATCCCATGGAGCTTTTTTGCTCTCTCTCTCCCCACCGTCTCAATCACTGTTGTTTATTTCCCCCAGAAGCCAGTAGGTCCTCATCTTCCCTTTTCCCTTCATCTCCACATCTCCTCTCAGCTCTAGCTGGAAGCAGCTGAACTCCTGCAGCACATCTCGAGTGGCTGACGACACATGAATCTTCAGAGCTGCAGGATAACAGCGTGTGAATGATTACAGTGTTACTGTATAAATCCTGATTAGTTGCATTCGCAAATGTCTGTTGGCAAACATGATTTACGCATGTACTTTCCATACCAGCAGGTATATTAAAAGAGTCAATCATTTTTATTGGCACACACAGTGTTATTTTAACATTATTTGTATAATATTGTTATTGTAATACAATATTGTACTGTACACTGGCTCTTATGTGCATTCCCACAGTGCAGCGTTTCAGTCAGGATTGTGATGGTCAAGGCAGATATACAGTACTGTGCAAAAGTCTTAAGCCACTATATAGTATTTTCACCAACAAAAAAAATGGTTTTAAGTCAGTTATTTCTATCTCTTGCAGTAGTGTGTCAGTAGGAAATATCAGTTTACATTTCCAAGCATTCCTTTTGCCATTAATTGTAATAATCCAGTGAGATCTTTGTATGTACAAGGAGTCTGACAACAGCCAGTGCTGCACACAGAGATCTGATCTCACCATCATTCAGCCTGTCTGGAATTACGTGAAGAAACAGAAAAAACTCAGACAGACTAAACCCAGAAGAACTGTGGCAACATCTCCAAGATACTTGAAGAAACCTTCCTGCAAAGCTACAGTACTGTGAAAAGTTTTAGGCACTTGTGTAAACATGCTGTAAAGTGAGGATGCTTTCAAAAATAATGTCATAAATATATTTTATTTATCAATTAACTTCTATTAACTAAATCAAATCAACACTTGATGTTACCACCCTTTTTTGTTTAAAACAACTTTTGTCCTATATGCTTGCACATAGTTTTTCCGGTAGCTTTGCATGTAGGTTTCTTCAAGTGTTTTGTAGACATCGTTGCCACAGTTCTTCTGGATGTAGTCTGTCTCAGTTTTTCTGTTTCTTCATGTAATCCCTGATGATCAGATCAGATCTCTGTGTGGAGCGCTGGCTGTTGTCAGACTCTTTGTGCATACAAAAATCTCACTAGATTACTACAATTAATGGCAAAAGGATAAGGAATGCTTGGAAATGTAAACTGATATTCCCTACTGACACACTACAGCAAGAGATAGAAATAACTGACTTAAAATCATTTTTTGCTGGTCAAAATACTAATGGCCTAAGACTTTTGCACAGTACTGTATATGTTAATCTTCTCCTGTGAGAAATAAATTAGAAACGCTTACAATTCATTCCTTTCCTGATTGCTATTTGTTTTGCTTTTGTCAAGTGTTATCTAACATTGATTGTTCTCATTTATCTGGCAGCGATTATATGGGGAAATAGGTGGTGATAGGTGGGAAATAATTAAATCTGAATTACAATGGAATCTTTTCATCAAATTATTTTTTTTGCTTCGTGAATGATTGTAAATTTATGGAAAACTGGTGTTGATAATGCAACATCTGAAGAAGCAGCTCTGTGCTCAAATATTGAAGCAGATGTTCAAAAAAGATAATTTAGGAATACAGTTTTTAAAAAATCAATAAATTGATTGAAATTTTTATTTTCTATCCCAAATCTCTAATAGAAATGAAACTGGTCTTAAACCTTAACTTATACCCTAGTATAGAGTCTTGCTCAAACCACTAACCCTTTAAAAACTGACCTGAACTCTTGACCTTTACAGTCTCTATGGTTATAAGCACAAGTTGCTATTTGGTGGGATTGGGAACAGTGGGTTCTTACGTTCTCCATTCGACTCCATACGAGAAGATGTGTTCACCGTATCTCCAAAAAGACAGTACCGAGGCATCTTCAGCCCAACTACGCCTGCACACACAGGACCTGAAACACACATGGGAAATGCTATTCAAAATGATGCATGCTAATATAATTGAAAAATATAAATATAAAAATTGTTCTATTCTATGGGAGAGTTTGAAAAGTACGTCTGTATGGAGGAAAGTATAGATTAACAAAGCTCATTACGAATCCCTGTCAATTTCTGCTAATTAAAAGTCCATCAGTATGTTAAAGTCTAGTTCAACTTAAGTAAGCTTTGAAGCTATCATTCTTACCACTGTGAATGCCGATTCGTAATTTGAGCTGCTCATCAGGTCGGTGGCGAATCTTAAATGTTTTGACAGCCTCCAATAGAGCAAGGGACATGCGTGCAATCTCATGACCGTGCAGTTTCCCGTTCCGTACCGGCAATCCTGAAACCACCATGTAGGCATCACCTATTGTCTCCACCTGAGCCAATAAGAAATAAAACCACCATAGCATGAGGTAATGATTCTTCTCGGCACAAACAAAGAAGATGTTTCGTATTAAATACAGTGAATGTTTTAAAGAGAGTTACTAGAGGTGAATAGGTCTTAATTTTATTTTAATGACATTTTGCAATATGAAATTTCACTAAAAGCAAAAATACACATTAAGGGATATGAAAATACACATTTTTCTATTAGTTTTCATTTAAGATTTATTAACATATTGAGCATTCTTTTTTTTAAATTACTTTTTTAATTAATACTTCATGGATCATGTCCCTTTAAGTTAAAATGTCCCATAAAATTCTAATGCAAAAATAATTAAATAAAGCCCTCTTACAATTATCAAAAATATAAGATTTTTTTATGTTTTCTTAAGGTTTAGTAAGTTTGTAAAGTTAAAACTGTTAAATCCAAACAGAAAAAAAAAATGAAATGAGGAATAAATATTATTTGTTTGCAAAAGATACACTTTATACAGCTGTCTAGGGCAAATATGCAGTCAGGTATGAGGTGGCAATACCTTGTAAACGTCAAAATTATCTATAATGGCATCAAAGCAGATGTAGAGGTCATTGAGGAGAGTGACGACCTAAAAGAGAGACACATCCACCTAAAATCTTTAGAGTGAAATATTAAAAACAACGCAGAATTACTCTCAGGTTCAGTTGTAAGATACCTGCATAGGTGTGCTCTCTGCTGACAGAGCCGTGAAGCCCACAATATCACTGAAGTAGATGGTGACAGAGTCAAAAGCTTCGGCCTGCACCGTCTCACCCCTCTTTAGCTGCTCTGCCACTGAACTAACACAACAGAAAGTAAATCTTTTTAGAGTAAGCCAAGTGTGTATATGATTTTTTTTATAGTTCATTTATTTGTTGTGTATTATGTGAGTCAACTGACTGAGGGAGGATCTGGTACAGTAAAGCTTCTGCCTTGCGTTTCTCCTCCAGATAGGCTTGAGTCCTCTCTTCTACCAGCTCCTCCAGATTATTAGCATACTGCTCCATGCGAGACAAAAGATTATCCAAGATATTACTTCTGTGCTCCCTGAGAAAGAGGATGAGAGACAGATAAAAAAACATGATAAGGCGAATAATAATAAAAAGATCTGTACATTTTCAACTAAATGGTTGCTAGGGTGTGGCCACAATGTTTGCATGGTGACACTAATAGACTGAAGGTGAAATAAACATCAGTGATGCTTTGCCACAAGCAGGAACTGCAGGAGCAACTACAGATGCGATATATTCATGGTAGCCAATGGAGGCAGCGTGGTCTGAGTGCTGATATTGTTGGTAATCCCTCTGCATCTTCAACAGGTACCTCAGGGTCATGAGCGTTTCGCCCCTTAACCTGTATGCTTCACCTGAGCGGGGCAGCAAATACCAGATTAGCCTTCACCTGCAGAAGGATTCCACTTGCGATCTCTCATTAACCACAACCACCTTGAGCTAGTCTCTGCTGCTGCTGCTATCTCCCCAGTGGCTTTCCTCAGTCGTTTAGGTTCCAACCCAAGCTTCTGTAGGAAATAGCGCATAGATGTAGCTGGGAAGCCGCGGCAGCCGACTTCGATAGCAGACGAGGCGGCACTCCATCCTTTAATAGAAGCTTGGTCAATCAGGTCTTGATACGTAGCCTTCTTTAACTCATGAGAGATGGCTAGCCTGTCCTCCCAGGGCACAGTCAACTCAACTACTAAGATGTTTTTTTTGCTCCTGGACAGAGGAACCATATCTGGTCGAAGTGTAGTCACTGCCACCTCTTCTGGGGAAGACAAGCTTCTTTTTAAGGTCAACTTACATCTCCCAGTCTGATGCTTGATATAAAATAGAGGGCGGAGTATTATCAGTTCTAGTTGATTTGGGAACCTTATCTCCTTGCCTTAGGGAACTGACTCCTCTGGGTGGTGGTGCCTTACATTCATTGGCTTTAACCCTCTGTAAGTTTGTCCATTTGGCAATTTCAACAAGGATGCAAAGTCAGCAACACCAAAGCTCCAAAAGTATCAAAAAATTTATTTTTTAAAAAGACTGTCGCATAGCATATGTGACGTTTCGAGCACGCAGGCTCTTCATCAGACAAATGAACAACACTGATATCGCAAACTTTATAAGCCTACCTCCAGGTGATCAAAGGTCACATTTTTAAAATTCGAGGCACTATTTCATGTAAAACGGCTAATGTAGTTTATCTGTTACGTTTCCCCTGTGGTCTATGTTATATTGGTAAGACCAGCAGACCTCTAAAAACTCGCATCTCTGAACATCGATGTGCAATCAGACATCGCGATCCAAAAAGTCCGGTAGTACAGCACTTTGCAGATTCAAGACACCCAGTTTCCACTCTTCAGTACATAGGTATTGAAGTAGTGAAGTGTTCGCGTCGCGGAGGTGATATCAACAAATTGCTTTTACAGCGTGAAGCCTTTTGGATATATACATTAGACACGTTGTCCCCTAGAGGATTAAATGAGGACTTTGATATTCGTCCATTTCTTTAAACATAAGATATCTATCTACATATAATAAATAACGCTTTGTGGTTATTGATTTGTATTTATGTACCCAGGCAGGCATCAATTAATGTCATTAAACAATATTTTGAGAATTACATTTGTGTATTTTGCATAGCTTTATATATGTTTTTGATTTATTTTTATTTTCTTATTTTTGGTTTCTAGGTTTTTCTCCTTGGTTGATATGTTATTGTTTTGGTATTATTATTATCACGATAATATTGTATGGTCATGTGACCTTTGATCACCTGGAGGTAGGCTTATAAAGTTTGCGATATCAGTGTTGTTCATTTGTCTGATGAAGAGCCTGCGTGCTCGAAACGTCACATATGCTATGCGACAGTCTTTTTAAAAAATAAATTTTTTGATACTTTTGGAGCTTTGGTGTTGCCGACTTTGCATCTAAAATATTTCTACTTGTTTTTTGGTCGAGCACCCAGTTGAGATCGATGTGCGTGCTTTTGCCTGCTCTTCAATACTCAAGAATCTACCATGTAAACAGAGATCATAATCGAAGTAAACAGAAATCGAATTAAGACACGTGGAGTATTCCTATTTTAGTCACATTACTGAAGTGCAGTATAGACATGTAAACACCTTAATCACATTATTACCGTCGTGTAGGACTTTTCGCCGCATTTTGCGACAGGATACACACACGGCAGTGGTCAACCGTTTGACTGCAAATAAAAGAGCTTCAACACCCGTCGTCGTCTGTATGCACGTACAAATAATTAACTGCACTTGAATAAATAATATATTGAGAATTATATTAGTGTATTTTGCATAGCTTTATATGTTTTTGATTTATTTCTATTTCTTATTTTTGTTTCTATGTTTTTCTCCTTGGTTGATATGTTATTGTTTTGGTATTATTATTATCACGATAATATTGTATGGTCATGTGACCTTTGATCACCTGGAGGTAGGCCTATGAAGTTTGCGATATCAGTGTTGTTCATTTGTCTGATGAAGAGCCTGCGTGCTCGAAACGTCACATATGCTATGCGACAGTCTTTTTAAAAAATAAATTTTTTGATACTTTTGGAGCTTTGGTGTTGCCGACTTTGCATCTAAAATATTTCTACTTGTTTTTTGGTCGAGCACCCAGTTGAGATCGATGTGCGTGCTTTTGCCTGCTCTTCGCAATTTCAACAAGGACCTTATCATGCCTCCATCTGTAGCGTCCTTCTCCCAGTGCCTTGGGACATCCTGTCAAAATGTGGTTCAGGGAACACAGGACTGCTCTGCACCGATGGCAGGATGGATCCTCATCTTTGCCCCGGATCTTTAGGTTGTTTGGAGTTGGTAATTGGTCTGCTATAGCTCACAAGAGGAAGGTTAATTTGACCTGGTCAGCACTCCAGAGTTCCTTCCAGGACAGTGAACGCTCGAGTGCCTGACCCCACTGCATCCACTGCCCTTGAGAGGCGAGCCCTACTGCTCTTACACGCCTGTCTTCTTCTGCATCCTCTCTAACCCTCTGCACCACAAGTGTCCTCCTACCTTTGGCATCGGCCTTACTCCAACTCTTGGCTTTGTAGTTTCCCAGTCCCAATCGTCCTTGACAGACCACGCCAATGATTTCCTGGGGTTTCCAGTAAGATTCCGCTTCCTTCACTTGTGGCTTCCACTTCCTGCCACACATGACTGTCTTGTTGGCATGTCGAACTTTCTTATCCTTAGACAGTAGTGCTGACTGCTCTTGCCTTTGTGGCTTTAAATTCTTCCACCACCGATGAGACTGGTAAGCGGAGCTTGGAGGACTTGCTGTACAAATTGACTGAGCTGAAAGTTGGAGGAACACCTAGCCATCTTCACAAAAACCTGCTGCACAGCCTCTCCATTGCTTCCACCTGAGTCAAGGGTAAGTCGTATAGCATGAATGGCCATTGTAATCTGGGTATGATGCCATGCTGGAAGCACCATACCTTAAATCTCCCAAGCAGCTGGCTGTTGTCTATTTTCTTGAGCCAAATGGTCAATTGAGCTATGGTTTTCTTAAGCTTGGTGCTGTCCTTCAGAGTGAAGTCATTGCTTTTTCCCAGACACCGAATTCTTTGTTCTTCAATAGTTGGAATTGTAGCCCCTTGAATACTGAAGGTGTTCCTCAACAGCTTTCCTTTCAGGATACACAGGCTCCTAGATTTACCTGATTTAAATTGCAGCTGTGACCAAGTAGCCATTTTCCCCAGTGAACTTAGGATCCACTGAGATCCCTGGAATGATGGAGTCATTACAGTAATATCATCCATAAAGGCTAGACAAGCTGGTAGCTTTTCTCCTACTTTGAGTAATAGGTTCATGGCAGCCACAAACAAAGCCACGGATATCATATTTCCTCCCATAATACCCCATGGTGTGGCCACAATGTTTGCATGGTGACACTAATAGACTGAATGCTTTGTAAACTATAAGACATATAAAAGTGCTTGTTAAATATCTTAACTAGAAATACATAAACAGACAAGTGAGCCAATACAGCAAAATGGGACAGACCTGTTCTGTTTGCGGAGTAACACACTAATATGGTTGAACTCTGGTCTGTCTGATGGTTCTTCAGCCCAACAGCGCTGCATCAGCTGGCCCAGCTCTTCACTGTGGGCCTGAGGGTTCACTGATGGCCGGAGATATGGCCATTCACCCAGAGCTACACGGTCCACAATCTCTATACACAAGGAAAAGTAAGAAAAAAAGAGTGAGGAAATTTTGAGCTTAAAGGAACAGATCACCCAAAAATGAAAGCTCTGTCATCATATACTCACCCTCAAAATCATATTTTTTTCATTTAGATAACCTTTTCCAGCATCTAATGCCCATTTATAATTCATCTTTAAAAACACTAATAACAACACTGATAAACATAATCTTTAGTGAATGTCAAAATATACATTATTCATACTGTACACTGTAGTGCTGTATGTTCACAAGTAGCAATTAAAATTAGTAATTTTCATTTATTTTAATTGAGTGATTTTAATTTATTAACACAAAATACTACAAAAAAATTTAACATTGAGCTATTTATTATGAGGTTATCCGCCATGATTTTAAAATCGGCATGAAATTTTAATTCACTGTATCTATTTTCAGTATCACTTTAATAAGGCATTAACTAACATTAATCAATGAGCAACACATTTGTTACAGCATTTTAAAAATCTTTGTTAAAGTTAGTCTTTAAAAACACCAATACAACTGTTCATTGTTTGTTTGTGCTAGCTCAGGTCCATTAAACAACATACAACTTCTGATTTTAATAATGTATTAGTAAATGTTGAAATTAAAATTAATTGAGAGTAATAAATGCTGTAGAAGTATTTTTCATTGTTAGTTCATGTTCTAAATGCATGTTATTGATCCTATTGTGAATGATTTTTCCATGATTGATTCTTTTTTTCTTTTTCTTTTTTTGACCTTACAACTTTTAATCAAAATGTCATAACTTGCATTCAGATCTGCCTCTTTCCAATCAACAACTATGAATTAAACTAAGATCCAGAATCCGTGTATCATTCGATCATTCGTTTTTTGATTTAATATTGAAAGTAGAAAAATGAGAAAACGGCTCCTTTTTCTTTTTTTCCAAAAAACGAGAAACGAGAATTCAGCTTAAATTTTCGTTTTTCGTTCATGGGTGGAAAAATGAATAAACAGCTTGAATATTTGATTTCTACATGTGGGCGGGAATTAAACGCCCCTAGCCCTGAATTTTCTTATTTTCAATAATCTGTTTTACTTGGACATCACAATACAGATGAAAATATTATTCCATTATGTCACAACTTCAATATTGGAGTGTATATAAAAGAATATAAGTCATTTTTAGGTTGAACTGCTCCTTTAATTCTAACAGTGTCAGCAGTCTGAAGACATTTTGCCTGTGAAAGTGCTCTCCTTCCTTTTCTCTCTACTATCTATTGCATCAGAGCATTTTCCATCATTCATATTCCCACAAACTCCCACAATGTTTTATCTCTGTTTTCCATCCTCTTCCTGATCTCTCTCAGCTCTATTAATCAGGCTCTTACAGCTCTGAAAGCCTGGAAGAAACGGCAGTGGGTTGTAGCACTCTAGGAAAAAGACCTCTTCTCAGCTCCGTCTGAGGCTTTTCATGGACAATCTGGCCTGATAAGAAACAGCTCTTCAAAGCTCAGGAAATCTTTGCTGCTGCACAATTTCTTTGTGTTTGTGTTTTGTATTTATATGTGTGCCGGTGGTGCCAGGTTGATTGGTTGACCAGGAATTCACTAGACTGATTGGTTCACCAGACCAGATCTTCACCAACAGTAATCTTATTACCAAGGTGCCCAAATGCATGTGTGAAGATTGATATGATCTTCTCTTCTATGTCAGTTCTGATTATAGTGCTGAGATCACAAGCTCCAGGGAGGCTGACATGATCTGTGTTTGTGGGTGTAGCAGCATACACACACACACACATCGCTCTTTGATCTGTATTCTGAATCATATGATTAAATCCATGAATTAGATTAGAGAGGAAAGGAGAGTGAAAGAGAAAAGCATGGATGGATGTTTGTGTGTGTTTGTGTGTGTGTGTGTGTGTGTGTGAGAGAGAGAGAGAGAGACAGAGACAGAGACAGAGAGAGAGAGAACAAATGAACCTTTTAGTGTCTAAGAAAATTATATAAAGTGACAGTGATTTATACAGCTTTGCTTTAATTTCATTCGTATGGAAATTGTAGATGCAATGGAGACATTTTACAACTTCAGAGATGTTTTAGGATGTCGTGATTTTCATATTTTATGGTAATTAGCAACTCTGTATACTCATATGGAATCAAAATGCAGGAGTTTGACACAAAATATCTTCTGTGTATGAACGAGAGCTCTCCACCCTCTAAGGGTTGTTCTCTGTAAACAAGAACCATAAGCAGGGGATGCAATGTGTGTGAGGATGTTGGCAGGATGACAAGATAATGTCAAGTGTCTTCCTCTTCAGACAAACTCACTGGCGGCAGAGTAAAAAGGGTAGTGGACTGGCAAATTAAGAGTGTGCCAGGGTGTTCTTATGCATACATACTGTAGGCCTATGTTTAAAGATTCATCTTTGATGTGTTTGTGGTAAAGAGAGGAAGTGAGAATATGCATGTGTATGTGTGTGAGCACAGCTGTGAATGGCTTCTGGTTGTGTATTTGTTGACCTCTCTGAAGAACCTGGTTCATTAGCTTCTTTCATTCGTGTCACTGCAGAGGCTCTTGAGGGTAATTTGGCTGAGTGTTCTGAGTGCTGAGCCATGCATCAATATTTTAAAGTGTTTTGGAAAGAGGCAGAAAATCAAGTTTTTCATCCTCCTCAAATTGTTCTCAGACAATTAGGTATTTCAGACCCCAAATCTCACAGAGAAGCAAAAAAATTTATTTTATTAATTTATTAATGAAATGGAAAACACATAAAACCAGGATTTTCCATTGCCTTTTTCTGCCAAAGGAATAGGAACTAAGGCTTTTAAGCTTAAAAATAACATATAAGTACAATGAACGAATCAGTTCAGTTCAACTTGTAATATTTCAGATGTTCTAAAACCATGATAGCTTTGTTTGAGAAACCGATAAAATAGAAACTAAATTTAAAGACTGGAATGCACTACACAATTTAAAATCTGAACAGATCTTAAAACACTAGGCATCATGCGCTTAGTTGCCGACTTTATAAATTGGTTACAGAGGAAATACTCATACACTACAACCACTGAGACACACTATCAGACATTCAAGTCATTCTGAACACAAAAAACTGATGCAGAAACATACACCTTGTTGCTAGGTAATGCATGACAAATAAAAACAATACGTGTTCCAAAATATCAAACATGTTAGATATCCTCTGACTGGATGGAATCACAGTCTGAAGCTAAAAAAAGTCTATGCCCATCATACACCATGTGATTTTCTGTGAAATCTGACAACTCAGATAATGGACTGCCCATTATCTGAAAATGACCCTGACTTTCAGCGACTCGTGTCAACTCCTCCGGACTGTTAATCGATGCAAAAATCTGGGCAAAAGTCATGTAGTGTATTTCAGTCTCAAGTTGCTATTCACTAAAAAATCTCGACATTGGCTCTAGATGTTCATGAGAGAAGTAAGATGTCAGATTCATGAACAAACCAAGTTCTTTTGAGTCAGATCTGTTCAAAGAATCGGAAAACTGAATGAATCATTCATGAATAAAGCACCTTAAAAACCATGACAGGATACCAAAGTGCTGTACAAGAAAATCAAAAACAATAATAGCAATTAATTAAAATACATAAGTAAATACCTGTAAAACTACCATACATAAGAGTCACTGAGGTCCAAAACAACACTGGACCCCACTGACTTCATTATATGGACAATTTTTCAAAATTTAATATTTTTTGCTTTACTGAAAGTCATTCGGGTTTTAAACAACATGAGGGTGTGTAAATGTTTAACGTTTAGGATTTAAGGTCAAAAACAGGATGGAGATGGGCAGATTTAGGCTAAACGTGTAATTTATGTATTGGCAAGATTTGATCTCTGACCTTTGGGGTTAAGTGAGTCTCCCTCCAAGTAAAAGACTTCTCTCCGCAGAGCCACTTCTTGAAGGATAATGCCAAAACTGTAGACGTCGCCCTTCTGTGTGCCTCCTGGAGGAAAGCACTCCATTCTCAACAGCTCTGGAGCCATCCACAGCTTACCTACACACAGGCATATGCAGATGCACACAGACACAGACAGGGGACTGACAGTGAATACCAGAGTCCGTGACTAAAGTTTGCATGCATGCGTGTTGTGGAAATCGTAGCCACGTGAGTCAAATTGACACAAAATGACAAAGCCGAAAGGTCACATGACTGACGTGCATAATAAGAGTGGGCGTCTTCCGTGTCTGACTCTGTCCTGATGCTGGACAGCCCATAGTCAGTGATCTTTAGCACAAAACGATTGTCAACCACACAGTTGGATGATTTCAGGTTCCCATGGGATACAATCACACTGTTGTGAAGGAAAGCCATGCCCTGGGGGAAGAGAAAGATTGGAAAGTATAAAAGAAAGCAAGAGGGTAGGGACAGAGCACATTCAGAGAAAACAAATTTAATCACTTTTGGAAAGATATCATGGAAAATAAATGCACATTGAAAGTACAGAGAGGGGCCTCTACCTTTACTATGTCACTGACTAGTGAATATTTGAACATCCAGTCTAGTGTGATGCTTTCATTTTCCAAAATGTCCTGTACACAGATGCAGAAAAATCTGAGATAAGTGCATATACATACATATATGGCCCAAAAAGTATTTGGACTTAATAATGAACAAATGCAATAGATAACAACTGGACTTATGGTACATAAAGAGCTGTATAATGAACATGTTCATCGTTATAAAGATGCTCTTTCGGCTGCCAAATATGATTTTTATTCACATCTAATTGAGTCTGGAGATAGTAATACTAAAGCCTTGTTCTCCACTGTAAATTGTATTCTGATACCACCTGACAGCCTTCCTACACATCTGTACTGCACTGCTCAATATGAAAAATGTATGTCTTTTCGTGTACAAAATAACCGTCATCCACCAGCAGTTGGCCTCCTCAGCTAACCCATATTGTAGTTCATTATATAGTGCCTCAACTCATTCCCCCCTTACTCGTATTTCTTCTTGTACCTTGCCATCTGAATTAGAACTTTCCCATCTCATTTACAAATCTAATTCTTCCACGTTTACTCGATTCTATAACAGATTATCTGGTAAAAGCCTGTCTTCCTTCTCTTTCTTTTCTTATAACCATTATTATTCACACCTCCCTCAGCTGTTCCATCATCTTTTAAAATAGCTGCTATAACCCCAATTCTTAAGAAACCTGGTGCAGACCCCAACAATCTAGATAACTTCCGTCCCATCTCAAATCTTCCTTTATTTCCAAAATTCTCGAAAATGCAGTTGCAGCACAGGTCCATGCTAACCTTATATGAGTGTTATATGAATGTTTCCAGTCAGGATTCGTTCTAAGCATAGTACGGAAACTGCCCTGGTGAGAGTAACTAATGATCTGTTAATGGCTGCTGAAGGCGGGTCCTTATCTATTCATGTCTTGCTTGATTTGAGTGTAGCTTTTGACACCATTTCACACAATATTTTGTTGAACCGTTTATCTGCTATTGGTATCTTTGGTATTCCTATCGCCTGGTTTACTTCATACCTTTCCAACCGCACACAGCTTGTACAACTAAAAAGAATTTCATTCCCAACCTTTTTCTGTTAGCTGTGGTGTCCCCCAAGGCTCTGTCCTATGTCCCCTATTGTTCCTAATTTATCTTCTCCCACTTGGTAATATCTTTTTTAAATTTGGTATCTTTTCTAAATTTGTTACGCTGATAACACACAACTTTATGTATCTACAAAGCCTGACTCCATTCTTTCACCTGTCTGTTTTACCAACTGTCTTCACAAAATAAAAGTTTGGTTATCTGCCACCTTTGAGACCTAAACAGTCTCAATAATCAATATGACGCCATATTGCTCAGAAAATTTAAACTGTGTGTGTGGTTTGACAGTGAATACTGTGTGAGTTATGCTTCATACATCGCAACACTGACAATAGATAATGGACCTTTTTTTACCGTGAAATTTCACTAATGTGACCGCACCTTTAGGCTGATAATTCCATTTTTAGGACATTTAAAACATCAATTCATTCATAGTTCAGCCAACCTGAGATCTTCCACAGGCACTTGGCTCATATTGATGTGGCTCAACATGTTATCAAAAGGATAGTTTCAGGGAAACGTTAAAAATGTTAAAAGTTTAGGGTTAAAGGATAGAAAACTTCATGAATCTTGAGTGCCTGTACCTGCAGGCTGCCTCGAGGGCAGTATTCTGTTACGATGCAGACGTTGGGTGGATCGATGCAGGCACCAATAAAATGGGTCAAATGCTCATTCTGCACATCTCTCATCTGGGGAACAAACACACACTATTATTTTTAATTCACAGAATATCCTTAAAAAAATTTTTTTAAATACTATTACTACTACACTGAAAAAATGGTGCAGAAACTGATTTCACTCAGAAATTGCTAGTAAATTTCACCATTAATTACAAAGTAATGGCAAGTAACATACTGAATTAAACTTGAAATGTTGACGTAGAAAAACTGAAATAGTATTTTCTTGTAAAACATACTCCAATAATCTGTTTTATTTACAATTTTGAATTTTTTTTACAATGTAGTTGGTTGTTTGTGAATCTATTGTAATGATTATAATCAGATTTGCAGAATAATTCTTCAGTAGAGCAAAATAACAGCATGACACACTCACATGCTTCAGTTCAAACAACACTTTCCTCGTTAAATCGATGCGCTTTCTGTTGATGTATTTAATGGCCACAATGTTTCCCTGGAGAAGAAGCAAGCATACACACACACGCGCTATGTTTGCAATGAGATTTGCAATTTGAAGTTCTTACATGCATACAAATGTTACACTTTACAATAAGGTTTATTATTATCATTAGTTAATGTATTAGATATCATTAAACTAACAATGAAAAATACTGTTAAAGCATTTAATCTAGGTTAATGTTAATTACTACTAACACTAATACATTTTTAACATTTCAACTTTAACATTATTGAATGTATCATGAACAAACATGAAATGGCAATGAACATATTTTTGAATTATCATTAACCTATTAATACATTAATAAATGCTGTAAATAATGTTGTTCATTGTTAGTTCAAAATACTAAATATGTTAACAAATTGAACCTTCCTGTAAAAGGTTACCAAGCAAACATTTAAACCAGAGCTTGACAGAATGATACCTTAAAGTAGCCAGTCTTAGCAAACACCTGGAAATTACCGTCAGCTGTCAGCAGTGATCCATAGTTTGAACCTCTCTGTAGAGAATGAGGGAAATCAAATGACTCGGTGATGAAAATTAAATAAATAATAAATAAAATTTGTATTTAAATGAAAACCAGAGAGTTGGAGAAGACATTTAAAATATGAGTGTGCACTATGTAGTATGTACTGTATCTGTGTTTTACTAGAGAGAGTGTGAATTTGCTGCCGGTGCTCCTCATGGCCTTTTCCAGATTGCCCATCTGAATGTCCTCCCAAGGAATTCTCCATAACTGAGCGACCAACTCCTTCTCCAGCTTCAGCTTTCTGTGTGTGTACATACAGTATGTGTCTTAGATGCAGCCATATTTGTAGAAAAGAATCACATTTATAAATTACAGGTCAGTTATCAAAATCATCTAGCTAGCACCCACCTGTATATAAACACAGTCACAGTGAAGATGATGACGAGGATGAGGAAAAGCACAATGGAAATCATCTGGTGCATTGCGATAGTTCCTAAAAGGAAAGAGGGAATGTGACGGATAGTGAGAGGCTGGTAAGCAGTTGGACTGCAGAACTACCGTACGATACCCACGTGCACGACAGGCAGGGTTATCATTCTTAAAGCCGCAGAGGGGCACATCCCAGGGAATGTTGCCACCTGGCCACTGGATGGCCATCCCAGGAAGAATCTTCATCTGCTTCTGAGTGCCATTGTACACCGCCACAGTCTGCAGGACAACATGTAAGAAAAAAAGAGAACAAATGCAATGGAGTTCTATAATTTTATTTATACAATAAATTAAATTCTAAATGGAAATGGAAAGAAACAGGCAGCAGTGTTCAGTGTTAGACTTGTTGCAATATCTTTAAGATCTTCAAAATTGGATGCAATTCAAAAGATTAGGGTCAGTATTTTTTTAAAGAAATTCATTTTATTCAGCAAGGATGCATAAATTGATCAAATATGACAATGAAGACATTTACAATATTGCAAAAAAAGAAATGTTTCAGACGGAATGTTTCAAACTGAAGTAATGGTTGCTGAATATTGCATAAAATAATTATTCCATCAGAATGCACAGCTAATTTGTGTGTGTGCGTGCGTGTGTGTGTGTGTGTCCAGATGTTACAGTTATGGCATCTACCAGCTGGGGCTAACTGAACCTTGACCACTTGACGCCAACATAGGAGAAAAAAAAACTGCTTGTCACACAATTCCTTTAAACTCACAGAAAGCAAAAGCAAAGTGAATAAACAGTGTTAATGGTGGCAACATCAATCAAAAATGTTAAGATGAAAAATTCCAGAATTTAAGAAAGAATGACAAGGACAAGCTTCATTCAGAGAGCAGCTGAGATCTTTAATATCTATTCATCATCTCTCCTGTACTCGCTCACACACACAAACAAAAAACATTCCCCTGACTGAATATGTATCCTATGATTAACCTCCCTACAGCCTGGCCTCCCAATTACCAATCAAGTGTCTTTCAGAAACGACGGTTTGTGTGTTTGTGCGTGTGTGTGTGTGTGTGTGTGTGTGTGTGTGTGTGCGTGTCACCAATCTGCCACTTGGTTTTGAGATTCAGGTGTTAAATTTTAATTCATTAGCTTGTAACAAAGGCAAAACTGTTTGGATGACACTCACACATTACTGCGGCAAGAAAAATGAGATTGCATTTCATCTGTCTATTACTAACAACAGAAGCATCATTGCTATTCAAAGTAAGGTGGCACCTTGGCACCTTAGAAGTGTTTGTCTGAAATACATAAAAATAAATTAAGATGATGATGAAGAAGCATAAAAAGAAGCAGAAGAAGAAGATATTAATTAATAAATAAATATTTTTAAATAAAAAATAATATGGTGCCCCAGTGGTTAATAAAAAAATAAATGCAAATTACCCCTACTAAAATACCTCATTTGAGAATAACAATAACAAAATGACAAAACTGTGAGATAAAGTAAGTATGTGATTATCACTGACCTGAAAGTTGCCACTGTTCGTGTCAGTCATGTCCCAGAGGGCGAAATCAGTCTCTCTGTCTCCATTCTCATCAATCTGCACCAGACCAGTGACACCTGGGAAAACCAAGTGACAAACTGTGTGTGTTATAGAGCTCATTGCAACAAATTCACAACAGAACACCAAAAAAAAACAAAAAAAAACATTAGCTTTTATAAAGTGAAGTGTAAACTTTGACCTACTTAAAGTTGATGACCTGCCTGGCCATCATTTAAACATGAATATAAAGTTCAACCCCATAAAGCAGGAGTCCCATAGCTAAAATGACAATTTAAATAAATTGTGTTATCATTTACACACCATGTCGTTTTAAAGCTGTAAGACTTACTTTCTTCTAAGGAACAAAAATATATATATATATTTTTGAAGAATGTTGGTAATCAAACATTTTTGGTTGCCATTGACTTCCATTGTTTTTTTGTTTTTTGTCCATACAATGGAAGTCTATGGGAACCAAAACTGTTTGGTTACCAACATTATTCAAAATATATTTTTTTATATTAAACAGAAGAAAGATATACAGATTTCAGAATCAAATAAAGGTGAGCAAATTGACACAATTTAAATTTTTGGGTGGACTATCCTGGTAAGCGAGCTATAATTCTAAGAAGACATTAACATCATGTACCTCTTTGTCACATTATGAGTAATCAAAATGATTATAATCACGCATAGTAAATCAATCCATACACCGAGAATGTGTATACAAGTGTTCAATCAAATCTGATCGAGTCTATATTGAAAAGCTTCCGGTTGTGCCCATCTGCCAACGAGGGTCAGGTGCGGGCTGTAATTTCCTGTGGAGGCCACTCACCTTTTTAAATGGGCTACAGATAGAGGCCGAGTCCAGCTCAGAGGAAACACACAGTGACATTTAGACTGATATGAAAAGCTTAAGCTTTATCAGACTGGAAATGTCAAAGCCATTGGAGAGAGAGGGAGAAAGGAAGAGAGAGATGTCCTCACATCGGCTGATGATAAGGATAGCTTTAATAAGCCCACATGAGTTATAAAAGGACTGGACACGCACATAGAAAGTGAACCATGACTGCCCATCTTGTGCAAATTGTATTCAGAATGTGAGGAATGGTTTAAGTCATCTGAGTTGAAGTCATTTATCGTAGTGTTAAGACTACCTCAGCTGGAAGCACAGGAAACTACTTGAGTACGGCATACCAGAATGAAAATGTAAATGGAAGATTGATGATGAAAGCAGGAAAATAAGACTCTAAACATTTGAATACAATATTGAAACACAGTTCCCATCTCCTATGGTGTTGACGTCTGTATTTATGCCTTGTAAACTTCGTTATCTACCTGAATTGGGGGAAGTCGTGGCCTAATGGTTAGAGAGTCGGACTCATAACCCAAAGGTTGCGGGTTCGAGTCTCGTACCGGCAGGGATTGTAGGTGGGGGGGAGTGAATGTACAGCGCTCTCTTCCACCTTCAATACCACGACTGAGGTGCCCTTGAGCAAGGCACCGAACCCCCAACTGTTCCCCGGGCGCCGCAGCATAAATGGCTGCCCACTGCTCCGGGTGTGTGTTCACTGCTGTGTGTGTGTGCACTTAGGATGGGATAAATGCAGAGCATTAATTCCTAGTATGGGTAGCCATACTTGGCCACATGTCTTTTCACTTTTCACTTTTTTCACTTTGAATAATTGAGGTTTTGTCTAAATTGTGAGAATGACTTGTGATAAAACTGGAAGCAGCAGTAAAAACATACTGAAAATTAATAACCAATCAGTAATGTTTTGCATTTTATACCATCATTTTCCAGCAAAAGTGTATTTATGGATGTATCTAACTTAGAGTAATTTTATACCTATATAAAAACATTTTTAACTTAACATTTAATGAAACATAAATATTTTTTATATCAACATTAATATTTTAGGTTAAACCACAGATGCATATATGGAAAACAGTATATTTTAGTTGTCTTTATGTTTTTGGAGTTATTTTATAGCTATATAATTTTTTTTTTAACTTAACCTAAAATGTTGATATAAACAACATTTCATAATATTTCATTAAATGTTAATCCTAGATTAAGGTGAATATCTATGGAAAACAGCATATTTTATGTCTTTTTTAAATATGTCTTTTAAAAATTTTTATTTCAAATAAATAATCAAATAATATGAGGTCTTTTTCAATCCGCAGACCGCGGCGGAGCAGAGCGAGAAACAGAGGGCAAGGTGTGTGTTTATCGATAGATTGTTATAATATCTGCATCTGTGCAGTTCTTTGTCATAAATCCAGTTTACAAAATATCATGGGGGAGCAATAATCGGTTCCCCATCTACTGTAGCCTAAGTTTTCACTGCATTCACCCCTCATCACACCTCCAGCGAAAAATGAAGCACATACTTTATAAAACGATCATGTTGCCATTTTCATTTGAAAATTTTACTTTCAGTATAATACATATTCCAGTGCATGTGGCAAAGAGGTTTGCATACTTGAGCTAAGGAAAGAGGGTTGTATTAGAAATGCAAACAGTAACATTTTGTGTTTGTACAGTAAACAGGTTGTGTGTGTGTGAGATCATGAAGACTTGAATTTGGCTTATTCCGTTATACCTATCTATGCAATAAAGTGGAATACTGCAATAAGTTTAGTATACGACCCCTATTAATCAAACATTTTTTCATTTTATTTATATATTTTTTTTTATTATTAGACTATTATTATTATTATTATAACCTCACTGGGGGCTGAGCCCCCCTAAAATGAAAATCCTAGAATCGCCCCTGCTATGTACTCAGTCAACAGTTATGAAATGGGTTTCATTATCTTTACAATAAGGAGGATAAATGATTTTAGAAGTCAACTAAAGAAAGTCTACTTCCCCTTTCAAATGTCATGTAAACGGCAGAACAATATGTAGAACATTCTGTGATTCCTGTCTATTCAGCAACTTTAAACTGCTGCAAAACCCTTGTGTGCCCAAGTATTTAGGAGACAGGATATAACTGTACTAGCTGGAAAAAGAGTAGCTTAGTAATTTAAATTTTTGGGGCGGCTGCTGTTACAGATGTCTGAATGAACGTCTTAATTTTACAGAGATCTAATTGCAATCAGCAGCCAAATAATCATTCTAATTAATATGAATGTCACACATCCTGCACAGCATGAACAGATCTTCTGCAAGTGATGTTTTGCTATTACAGAATGAATTAGAATGTTATCTTTAGTTAAAAGAATCAATGTCTTAAGTCTAAGATATTTTTAATGATCTAACATCATCAAAATAAATAAATAAATAAAATTATAATAATAATAAAATTAAATAAAACAATTCTACAACTAAGCAAAACAGATAGCGACAGCAGAGGGATTAAAAACAGCAACATCATATCAGGAACACACAAGGATACATCACATGTGTGAGTCCTTCAAAGAACATATAACCATAAATAATGCAGTATTGTATTTCACTGAGTCTCTGCCCTATTGAGACATTTTTTACCTGGAGAATAATGTGAAAAGAAAAAAATATATATAATTGTTAGGAAAATAACATTGAAAACAGGTAAAAAAAGAACCTAAAAAAACATTCACCAATTAGTAATTACTGATGCTTTGTTTTAGACAAAGATGTGGCTGATAAGGTTTAATGCAGTTGTTTTTGGACTGTAAACTCTGGAATGAGGCAGAAGTATGGTCAATCTCTTTCCATCTCAACCAATAGCGAGAGTTTGGGGCGTGGCTACTGTAGCAGGCTGAGCCAGAGGGTGTTTAGCTGGCTAAAGTGTTAAATGGGAAAAGAAAATCAGATGTGGTTACAGAAGTTCAAGCCAAAATTCAAAGAATTGCCAAAATATTCAGACAATGGGGTAAAACAAGGGTAAATATTGGCGGTGCTTTTAAAAAATGGAGGAATTTTATGAAATCCATCGAGACGCTGAACTTGAGTTTCTTTTCGACAGGTAAGCTAAATTCAAATTGTTAGCACTTTACTGTCAAGCCCTAGATAAAATAGTAAGATATCGTAAGGATAAGAATAATCCTAAGGGCATGATGAATGTAAGGGACGTTTGTTGTCACTAATAGCACCGAAACAATAGGCCTACGTGGCTCTCTGGAATACTCAATTCTGATTGGTCAATTGCACAAATGATCGAAAAGCTTTTGTAGAGAAACAGTGACATTGATTGAGCAGTGCTGTTAAAACAGGTTCATTTACTTAGGGAAATTATCATTGTAGGCTAGCTGTCCAAGTATTGCATTGTGTTTTTTTTGTGTTCAACCATCGTGATTGTTATTTATGCATCAAATTCTGTACATGAATAAAACGATCCAGTCCATTCGGATGCCATTGAGTTTTAATTAATAATTTAATTATTTACATCATTATTATAGACAGACTGTCTGTAGTGCTCCTCAAATTCACTCTGTAGATTTATAAACTTATATTTTAGAAAGGATTTTGGTTTTATATAAACAGCTACAGACCAAATCTCCAGTCATCAAATCTGACAAGGCAGCATTAAAGGTTATTGAAATCTGTTCACACACAATGGCTTTAATATTACAGAAATGATCTCTGGTGATATCTAAACTTGTCTAAATCTGTTCCCCTCCTCTAGCTTTAAGATAATATACTTGTAAAATGATAAAATAAAAAAATAAAAAAATAAACTAAAAATATTTAATGTTGACATATTTTTGAGTAGTCGTGCGATACAGCAAGTCAGTCATTATCACAAATCATGTAAAAAATATGATTAAAAGTTAATCATTTACTTATAAACTTCCTCTGTGAAAGGGAAATTTTTACTACATTGATAACTATACTGTTGTGAATTTTATTTTCTAGTCTGCTCCAAATCAAATGTATCAAAAGGACATCAGCGGGAAAAGCTGAGGTGCTTGAATGAGTCTAAGTCTGGCCCATGTGGTGGTCTATCACTTTCAGACCACTAGCTTTGGTCAAATGTCTCCAGAAACACACCTGGCTCTGTGTGTGGGTGGGCAAACCAACCATATGTAACCTCTTTTTATATGAAGCAGATCCCATGGCAACAGGACACCTGCTGATTTTGGAACAATGTGAGAGAAGTCAAATACTGTAGATTGGGATCAGATATAAAGTGACGAGGGGATGCATGAGTGTATGGTTGGATGATAATAGAAGAAATCTTATAAATGCTTTTAAAATGTCATTTTATGTCTAATTTGGTTTATCTTGTAAAAAAAAAAAAATGACACATTTGAGTTAAAGTTCTCTCAAGAACTGTCCTTTGCATTGCCAACTTGGATTTGTTTGTTGGACTGAATGCCAAATGCATCCTTCAGCCAACAGACAGCACCAACAGATCTTTTGTTTATAAAAAATTCCAATTAACATAAAAGCAAACTTTGACTTGTAATTATTTACAGTATCAAGCACAGTATGTTTCTGAAATAGAAGACATCTTCCAAGGCTGTTTGTCTCTAAAAGACAGGACCTCTTTCAACACGAAAATGTTTCATTTAAGATTTTCATCTAAGACACAGACAAACGCTTTACTAAGTCTTTAGTTCAGTTCACATGCTCAATGTCACAAATGTGTTTATTTGATTAGTGATCAAGAAATAGTGCAGACTCTTTTAATGCTCTAACTTTCTGCTTTATATTTTCCTGTGCAACTTTCTAGATTTAAATAGAAAAATATCATATTTTCAATATTGTCTCAGAGTTTTGGTCCCCACTATATGAAGGCTTGTTTAATAGACACTGTTTGTTAGTCTAAATAGATGGGTAAAATTGCTGGTTGATCTAGCTGTAAGTACAGCATCTTATTGCACAGTATTTCGTGGAACTAGCTAAACACGGAATTACGAAACGAGGGAAACCTCCCCGATATTAGGCGCTGCTTTTAAATTACAGTGCATGCGAATCCGCACAAAGCAAATACTCCAAAATATTCTGCCACGATTTATAAGCAATAAACAGCGCAAGTCGCTTGACCCATTCAGATGTGACACAGAATTGTTATACAGTCGTGTGATATGAGAACATTAAAGGGGTGGTTCATTGCGATTTCACTTTTTTAATGTTAGTTAGTGTGTAATGTTGCTGTTTGAGCATAAACAATATCTGCAAAGTTACGAAGCTGAAAGTTCAATGCAAACGGAGATATCGTCTTTTAAAATTCTGTCAGTTTAATGCCTACAAAAACGGCTGGTAGGGACTACAACGAGTTACTTCCCGGGTCCGTTACGTCAAGAACCCAGAATTTGACATAAACCCCGCCTCCGGGAACACGCAGCAAAGGGGGCGAGGCCATGCTGCGCTGCTTTAGAGAAGAGGAAGAGAAAACGTCTCCAGGTTACGTATGTAACCATGGTTCCCCGAAGGGAACGAGACAC
>NW_015654935.1:326908-332179 GCF_001515625.1 Sinocyclocheilus rhinocerous
GGAATAAAGGTAAATTATGTGAAAAATAATGCTTTTTTTTTAAACGAAGCATTAACACGTTAGACTGCACCCCATAAACACAATCAAGCCTAGAAAAAAACCAGTGAACCACCCCTTTAAAGGTTCTATAGTGATGCTGACTGAAAACAGCCACGACAATGAGGTATAGGCTATTGGAAAATGCCATTAGGCTTGTCAATTCAGCACCATAGTAACTTAACTTGAATAGCCTATGTGTTGGCAGAAATGTATTTATTATAAATGTTACTGTTATTACATATTGGGGAATATTTTAATTTCATAGAAGGTGTTTTGTAGTTTCTTGGTGTTTAGTTTTTTTTTTTTACCACAAATTTTATAGTTTATCATTACTTATTATTTATTTAAAAACCATATAACCATGGTAATGAGGACCATGGTTTTACTTCTTGTGACCACCATCCTACTAATAGTAGTCAGCTAAACTTTTCACCCAAAATGAAAATTGTCATCATTTACTCAACATCATGCCATTCCAAACCTTTATGAATTTCTTTCATTCAAGAAATTTTTGTCCATACAGTAGAAATCAAGGGTAACCAAAAGGGTTTGGTGACATTCTACAAAATCTTCTTTTGTGTTCAACAGAAGAAAGTCGTTTGGAATGACATGAGGGCAAGGAAATGATGACAGAATTTATTAGCAGTAACTTTCCAGCAGTCTAGCTCAAAATCAATGCTTTACCGTCAAGTGCTTTTATATGTGACGAAAATACATTATTAAGTTTATTGCATTTGTCGTGAATTCAGTAATATCTATCAGTATTAGTTTCTGTCCTGTTTTATGTATTAATTTATTTACAGTCCTTTATTTCTATTCATTTATTTGGGGCAGTCGTGGCCTAATGGTTAGAGAGTCAGATTTGGGCCCTGTCCCAAATGGCACCCTAAACCCTTGCAGTCTTCCTCTGAGTCCGCATTTCGTGACGTAATGCCGCTTTGACTGGCGGGTAGAAGTCTGCTGCGGAGCTCGCACCAGTGCGGGTTCGACAGAAGTGCAGATCGAGGGCGCATAACGGCCGCAAAGAGGGCGCTCGCGAGCACCCTTCTGAACACTAAAATAACAAATGGGACACCCTACGGTCTCGTGGCCTTAACGGACACGCGCACGCGGCGGCCATTGTAAGTCCGTAAGACCGCAAGTGCACACAAAGTGTTCCATTTGGGACAGGGCCTTGTAACCCGAAGGTTGCGGGTTCGAGTCTCGGTCCCGGCAGGGATTGTAGGTGGGTGGAGTGAACGTACAGCTCTCTCTTCCACCTTCAATACTACGACTGAGGTGAGACTCTTGAGCAAGGCACCGAACCCCCAACTGCTCCCCGGGTGCCGCAGCAATATGGCTGCCCACTGCGCCGGGTGTGTGTTCACGGTGTGTGTGTGCACTTGGATGGGTTAAATGCAGAGTACAAATTCCAAGTATGGGACACCATACTTGGCCACACGTCACTTCACTTTACTCCAATTGACACATCAAAACATTCAAGGGGGAATTTGTGGGCCGGATGGGCTTGATTTGTCCAGGGATAAATTTTAACCCCAGTCCTGAACCAGTGATACACATTAATCGAGACAGTCCCATGTTGATTTGAGAGCTTCTTAAACCTTATTTTAAAAAAATCAGCATCACATAAAACATTATCAGCACTAAATTGAACTAGTTTATTTTCTATGAAAGATGAATCCTGAGCTCAGGTTCTGGATTTGGGGTTTCAGTTAGATCATGTGCTCACCATAATAAGTCCGGTTCCACATTCTCTTTGTGACAGACTCTCCTGAAGGTCGATCATGTGCTTCTGCGAGACTCTCATTTAGAGCATTGCAGTACAACATCAGACCATCATAGAAACCACCTGAGATGATGTTCATCTGAAAGAATTAAATACATAAGTGAATACAAAGACGAACTACTTCATCACTACGAGCCTCCTCATAGGTTGTAAAACAACTAATTTAATTTCATTTTCAATGTACATAAAACCTAAGTTCCTATGTGGCATGGTTTCACCAGCATTACAAATCAGTGTTCAGCATCCAAAGTCCATCATGCTGGTACTGATGGATGTGTTAGATTGATTTTCTCGACACACATCCTACTTGGAACATGTTATTGTTCTGTTGATTTTCTAAATATACCTGATCTGATCTGAATCCTTAATCAAACATTTGTCATAAATGAAAAATGAAAGTCAGACTGCGTGAGGCACTGGGAAAAGTGCTTCATCTCTTAATCTTTTGTCCCGATCCATTCTGGCCATTTTACCCTCGCAGAGATCCATTTACATGCAAATGAACAGAGCTGATGAGAGACTTGCTTTTTTGCAAGGCACAGTCACTGGAAAAGAGTATTTCTTTTCATATTTCGCTTCCTGTTACTTTCCAAATTTGAGCTGGGACCCAGAAAAACACTTTAAGATGATCTCAGACTTAGGTGTCTCAATTAGAATCCACACTGAGGGGAAAATCCACAAAGCCTCCGAAAAATTAAGACATACGTGCTCATATGGCTTGTTCATCTGGTAGAGAACAGTGATAAACATACAGAGGTCCTCTCAGAAGCACACCCGATGTTAAACACCCCAGGAAATGGCTCAACAAGCCCTGTTTTCTCTCCTGTTTCTGTGTGAATGTGTTTTTATACACTTTGTTTTGAGATGCACGGTGAAATAAAGATGAAGATCCTGAATTTAACTAAATTACCCCTTTACATGCATATTATATGTGCCCTACTCTCTTAAATTCAATAAACAGGACAGACATTAACAGACAAATGCATCATACACATTAGCTCCATAACTAGAAACATGATATTTTACTTACATTAAAATACATGAATGCAGTGCAGCTTAAAGCTCTTTGTCCAGAAATGTGCATGTGTACGTCACATTAATTTCATATTCTGGGCCTCACACATACATAGATATATATATAATTACGTTAAACCTTTACGATTTTTGAAGAAAGAAAGCAAAAGTGCACTGCAGCCTGTTTCTGCAGTGAATAGTGAATAGAGGACTATTACAGAAAAAGCTGTAAGCACACATAATGCATTTTGGCTGAAAAAACATTCATTTAAATTATTTTGTGTCCCTTTAAGCTCTTCAGGAGAGACCCCTGACTGTAATGGAGGCACATAGAGTTTCTAACAAGATAGAAATAACTAGTAATTTCAAGGGAAGATAGAAAAGATGGAGAGCACAGTAGAGTCTTGGTAGAAAAGCATAATACAACAACCAAAAAAGAAAACAAAACAATAAATAACTTCACAATGATCTCTCTTACCAAAGAATCCTCCACTGTGAAGTTGAACATTTGTTTGGCATCCAATTTTAGAACATTGACAAACTCCTTGTACTCCTGATTCTGCGGCTCTAGGTAGGTCAGAATCTTCACACTCTGAAAAAATATACAAAATATAAACAATTTCAAAATGTGAAACTGAAGAATATGCGAAGAGGAAAATGTTATCTGTTTTAATATTTTCAACAGTCTTTACCCCAGTCTTCAGTGTCACATAATTCTTCAGAAATCATTCTAATATTCTAATTTGGTGCTCAAGAAAAAAATTATTTTCAGCAGTGCTGAAAACACTTATGCTGCCTAATATGTTTGTGTAAACCATACTTTTTTTCTGTAACAATTTAAATGTCTTAAACTGTCTTAAACTTTTACTTCAACTTCTTTAACTGTCACTTTTGATCAGTTTAAATGGGTCATATGATGCGATTTCAATTTTTCCTTTCTCTTTGGAGTGTTACAAGCTCTTGGTGCATAAAGAAGATCTGTAAAGTTGCAAAGACTAAAGTCTCAAATCCAAAGAGATATTCTTTATAAAAGTTAAGAGTCAACCACGCCTACCTAAAACGGCTCGTTCTAACACACCCCACATGTCTACGTCACGATGTGAGAAGATTTGCATAACGCCGCCCAAACGTTCACGCAAAGAAAGAAGGCGTAACTTTAATACTTGCTGTTGCCGCCATTGCCATGTTGTGGAGTCGCTGTGTGTTTTGTTGTGAAAGCGAAACTACTTTGTTTGACCTTCCAAAAGAGGACGATATCGCTTCGTCATGCCTGAAACAATAATGTACAGTATGTGGAAAATAATGTGTTTTTTTAACCTTAAACCGCATAAACACATTTCATTACACCAAATACACAAAATAATGTTCTTTTTAGCAACATCATATGACCCCTTTAAAACTTCCTTGCAGCCCTTACGGGACCTTCAACTTTTGATTGGTATTGTATACTGTAAATACATCAAATATTTTTATCTTATATGAATAAAGTTTGCAAATCTACCTTCTAAATCCCATCTTGTTGGCAACAAACTACCGCAATCCGACATACATTTCTGGGACTCTAAAACATTCCATCAAAACTGTGATTCAGACACAAGAATCAGCTCTTTAAAATGCTGAAAGTGTGCTTGACTACATGGTGCATTTGGATTGGATATATGCCTGGTTATAATGCTCTTCTCCAACATTTGATGAATAACTGCTGACATCACATTCACAGACAAATTGCAATCAGATAAAATGCTAATATTCTTAAAAACCTATTAACAAACATTTAACACCTTATTTTCTTGACAGACTGAAGTATTTCTCTTATAATTCCCAACTTAAGTATGAATAGTTTGATAATTTGGTCAGGTAGGAAAATTAAGAATATGCATAAAGTGTCTGTTTGTATGTTGTGTGCAGTCATAATCTTTAATCTACCAAAGCTAAGGTCCATTGAGAGTCAGCATGTCCTGTATCTGACTGTGCGTGGGTTCATCAGAGGGTACTGAGTGCTGGAGTTCAGACTTTTTCTCACGCTCTGCACAGAAACTCTTGCACTCTAAGGCGGCTGTTATCACAGTAGCTGGTGACTGCAGTTCTGTGACACCAACCAAAGCCAGAGTGACCTGCAGAGCATTTGATAAGAATATGGCTCAGATTTTGAGCCCGCTGAGACAACAGTGATTGTTTTGCGTTAGATGGTGTTGAAATTAAACATGTTGTTGTTATGTCATTAGACACACTTAAAGCAAGGCTCTTTTAACAATTCTGATGAAAAATCTTCATTAAGATCCATAACTGTCTCTCTCCTCCATTATCATCATAATCATTTTCATATCAAATTGAATAATATTAGTTATATTTCTGGTAATAACCACAGAACCAAACCTGCAGAGAAACTTAAACCATGAAAGTAAGGATGCTGAGAGAGAGAGAGTGTGTGT
>NW_015654935.1:332228-333589 GCF_001515625.1 Sinocyclocheilus rhinocerous
ATATATATGTGTGTGTGTGTGTGTGTGTGTGTGTATGCATGTTATGGAATGCTTTACTGTGCAGACAGGGCTTACAGGACAAATTTAATAAGGACATCTGATAACAACAGCTATCACCATACAGAGCAAGACAGACGAGCAGACAAAGAGAACATATCTAGAATTAGGTTTATTGGAGACTATATACTGAATTAAGTATTTTCCTTGTTAGGCATAAATCTTGTTAATTTTTTTCTACTTTAAATGAGAGTGGTAAATAAAAATTATTTTAATTTAAGATAATTTCTCTGAAAACAAGTCTTAATATGTTATATTATTATTATTATGTTTTAATATTATTATATTATTCAAATATTATTCATATTAAAAATTAAATATTTTATATTGCTATTTTATATTTTTACTGAAATATACTCAATGACTGAAAATGATTTTTCTTTTAAAAATGTATCTCTAATCTCTATTTTTAAAAATGTATCTCCTAATCTCTGTCATTCTCTCTCATGTTTTATGAAAGGCTTTAATCACCTGGAAGGCCTCCTTTGCAAAGACATCATCAGGGTCTCCTCTGGCCCACGGCTGAGAAGGCCTGGACTCCAAACTGCGTCCAAAGATGTCAATGTAGAAGAAGACATATTCCTCCTTAGGGAGGCCTGCCCTGTGGAAGTGCACCATCAACTGCCGGAAAATATCCGGAGAACAGCATACAAACACTACTGTAACGAGAAAGAGAGAGAAAACAAAGGATATCGACATGAGAAAAACTTTAGCCTCTTCATCATTCATATCAGCATTTCCTTTATATGAGATAGAACAAATATAGCGTTTTTGTACTCCCATTAGCACTTTTACCAGAAATTACTTGGTAATCAGTACCATAATGTCATTACCTCAGTATAACGTGTCAATTTAACACATCCAGACAGGAATTAGTACGTGTGTGCATTTTAGTTCATGCGTGTAAATGTGTCTGTATGGTGCATTAATGCATTTATGGCCCTGAATGTGTCTGGACTGTCTGTTCTATGCTTTTAGCTTCACACGTCATACTGTACATGTTTTTCATGATTCATTCACACTGCATAATATTGTTTTCCTAAACAGTCTTGTTTTCCAGTAATCTAAATATCTTAAAAACAACATACATTTATTTGCAAGATAAATTTACGTTTATGTTTATGCAAAAATGCATGAAATACTAAGACTTGTTTTCAGAGAATATATATTTAAATACATTTTTTCATTTATTTTATTACAATTTTTGTGAGGTTTTTGTTTAAAATGAAAAAAAAAAAAAAGCTAATGGGATTGGTCATTAAAATGTTTTTTTTTTTTTTTTTCAGGAAATGAAATATATTCCC